>NW_010186356.1:3248-43112 GCF_000695765.1 Mesitornis unicolor | reverse complement strand
TTTGGTTTCCCCAGCCCCCCCCGCCCGCTTGTCACGGCGGCTGCCAGCTCCTGCAGTCTGCCTTGCTCCGAGGAGCCCGCTGGAGGAGGCAGCCTGAGTAGCTTGGCACCAAGGCAGCAGGGTAGGCCGTCGCCTTGCCAAGTGCTTTGCTTTTGTCTCCATGGCTTGGGGAGGTGGTGTGATTTGTGCTCTCGGTCACTGACAGGTCTCAGCTGACAGCTCCCTCCTCCTTTTGTAAAAAATTACTTGCAGAGAGCAGCTAGTTGAGACATGACAAAAGTTTTGAAAGAGGGAATTGCGTTTCCCCATACGGTTTCATGAGAAAGGTCACTGTTCCACCCCCAGTGCCACTCTGGGTGAACTAAACACACACAGCTGCGCCTGTGTGGGGCAGCCCGGTGCAGGCCAGGATAAGCACGCCATGTCCAGGCCTGGGTTGGCACCAGGGGCTGGGGGAGCAACCACCCTGCTTTGCGGGGTGGGCCTCGGTTAGCAGCTCTGGGTTTTACATCCTATTTAGTGATAGGATGAGGGGGAGTGGCTTTTAAGAGGGTGGATTTAGGCTGGATATTAGGAAGAAATTCTTCCCTGTGAGGGTGGTGAGGCTGTGGCCCAGGTTGCCCAGAGAAGCTGTGGATGCCCCATCCCTGACAGTGTTCAGGGCCAGGTTGGATGGGGCCTTCAGCAGCCTGGGCTGGTGGGAGATGTCCCGGGTTGGAACTAGATGATCTTTAAGGTCCCTTCCAACCCAAATCATTCTGTGATTTTCCGATTCTTTACTTGAGCAGACATCTATCAAAAAGTGCCTTCAGCTTACACTGGCAAACCTTCCCACTTGTGGGGCCACTTGTAGGTCTGCTGGCACTGCTCTGCCCCGCCGTGACTCGCAGTAAGCAGATCCTTGCCTTGTGCATAGCTGAACTGGCTCCCGCAGATCAATTTACCATCAATAGTCGTTACTCAGAATGACTCAGTCTGGCATGGAGCGAGCGGCGGGTGCAGCACTGGGCCAGTGGCCACGTGGGAGGATTTCCATTCGCTTGCAGGAGTGCTTTCAGCAGCACACATCCATGGCATCTCCCTCAATGCAACAAGGGCATCCTTCCAAGGCGGCAGAGAGGCTTTGAGTCAAGGTGCTCTCTGGCCAGGAGGCCATTGCTACAGAGACCGCAGGGTTATGGCGGTGAAGTCTCACAGACTTGTGTTTGGGAAAGACCTCTTTCCTTTGCTAACCTGCTTGAGGAAGGAGGGGATTTTTGTAGCAGGCTGCTGCCTCCATTGCTAACCTCCAAAGACCACAGTGCTCTCTATGCTGGTTTTGTATTCATACATGCTGCTCTTTCTGGTGGTGGCACCAAGAACCACCACATTAACTCCAAAAGAGCCACAATGTGCCTGTCTGCCAAGCCCCATCCTCTAATACTTCCCTACCAGCCTGTGGTCCCTGTGATGGTGTGGGTTTGGGCCTGTGGGGCTTTTGTATTCATTGTACTCAGCAGCATTTAGGTTCTGCTTGGCTAGAACATGGGGAATAACGTTACGGTTTGTGCTTGCGAATTTTGTTAAAATGGTGCTTTTCAGACGGTTGACTGCTCACCGCTGCTGACTCCCTCTTGCTTCCCGTTGTTTCAGTTGCCTTAAAAGGCAGTGGAAAATTCTCCGTGTATTCCCAATGGCACATTTTCCAGGTAAGGCATGCCCAGAGAGCTGTTAACTTTCTGTGAATGAAAGCAGAGGGACCTGCTCCAATGGGAAGCAGATGTTCTCTGGGACATCCCATTGATTCGTCCCATTAATGTGATGCACATGCCAGTGTGCAAGTGTGTGTTTGTGTGCCCTTTGCATGGTTTTCTCTGTTGTCAAGGAGCAGGAGCTGAGATGAGCATCGAAGTTTCAGCACTTTGAAGATCAGTTGTGTCCCACAACTGAATATTCAGGTGCTATGATGAGAAATCTGCCTTGTGTGCTTTGGTGATCACACTCAATTGAATGCAGCTGGGTCTTGGTGGCTGATTACTCAGATTACCCAAGGTGATTTCTGCCTTTTTGGTGTATGCAGCAGCTCAGCTTCCCTCCTGGGGAAATTATTGTGGGGAGAGGGAGGAGGAGGTGAAATGTGAACAAAATGTAGCTTGGCTGCTTTAGCAAGACTGGAGCTAAGGCATCGCAGTGCTCAGAGCTTCGGTGACTGCAAGGGGATGCGCGTGAATCAGAGAGCTCTGCCCAGATGTCAGGATTAGGAGTGATTTTTATGCAAAGGAGAAGGTGACTCAGGTACATTTGAATGATCAGTTAAAAATTGTTTTTTCTTCCTTATTGAGTACTGGTGTTAAAACGTAGCAGGACTTAAATGCTGTCACTCAGTTGTGCTCTGTGCAGGACTGCAACCTGTGCTACATTTTTGCCCTCGCTCCTCTTTAACATGTTCTTAGTACCCAAGGCTTGTTAGGACTCAAATGAATGCAAGTCTGAGTTCAGTATTGGATCCCTCCAGGAAGAAAAGGCTTTGTTCTGAGTCAAGGTGGTGCAACTGTTGTGTCCTAGGGTTGGAGTTACCAATGTCTCCCCATGTGGAGAGGCTGCTGGGTGCTCTGTACTTGTGAAGCTGAATGAATGAGATCAAAACCTGGGTATTTGACTCTACGTGTCCCCCTTTCTCACTGAAACTTAGCTCTGTTGAGTAAAGCCCTCAGAGCAGTGTCTGCTTTGGAGGGTGGAAGAGAGATCTGGTTGTTCAGGAGGCTGTGCTGAAGGTACCCGCAGGGCCGTGCCGTGGAGACGTGACGTGCACCGGAAAGGAGCAGGGCCTGGCACCACGAGCTGTGTGTCCTGGTTGAACACAGTGAGTGGACACGCGTGCCCGCACAAACCCAGGCGCGGAGGCAAAGGCCCCTCAGCCGCTGCCAACCAAGCAGGAGCAGGGGAGGAGGTGGCTGGGCAGAGTCGTGGGCATTGCCACTCAGGTGTAACCTTGCAGGAACTGTGCGGGCATCTCGAGCTCCCGCCGGGCATGTTTAGGCAGATGGAAAACTCAACCAAAGACAAATGAAATTCCACAGGAGCGTGTAAATTGCAGCACCATCCCCATAAAATGAGCTCAGCAGCAATGCCCCTGAGCCCTGCCGATACACGACTGGTTATGTTGAGGTTTTGTATTGGGAGCCTTGCGGAAGATACTGTCTTGGAGGAGGCAGTGATCTTGAACGTGCCACGTATGCTCTACTGCGCCCTTTTTACGTAGGGCTTGGGAAGCCTGTATGTTATTAACATAATCTGTAACTTATAATTCCTTTGGAAAGGAAAAAACCATATGTGGATCAAGGGGTGAATGCAGTGATCCTGATCGGGAGCCGTCATGCATGGAGAAGTCAGTGATCCACAGCAGAGTGACCCCATGCTGGGTGTCCAGCGTGGCCTTCGGGCTGTGCGGCACAAAGCCCATGGCCACAGGGATCAGCTCGTGGTAACGGAGGAGTCTGTGGGCAGCTCCCACTCCATCCCAGTGATTACACCCCTGGTGTGGCCTTGTCTTTATCTAACAGCGCAGCAAGGAGTTATCGTGTGCACATCCTTTCTGTTCGACAGCACACATAGTGAAGAGAGCTGTGTTCATGTAGAAAAAATTAATATCTCAGATGGCCGAAAAGGAGTTTGTCTCCAGGAGCAGGATCTGTGCAGTCTTGTAGGAAAATTCATCTGGGGTCTGCCCCAATGCTGCACAAATGCAGGGCTCCTAGCATCTGGGGGATTGGACTGGATGATCTTTTGAGGTCCCTTCCAATCCCTAACGTTCTGTGATTCTGTGATTCTGTGAAGGGATGTAGGATTTACTCGCCATCAATATTTAATTCTATCTTACTAAAGCAGGTGTTTAATAAAGGGATTTGTTGCTGGGCTTCTCTTCTTGAGATCCCTCTCTTGCCTCACCTGGTGCAGAACAAGCTTTATAAAATCCAGACAAAACCCCTATTTTTATATTTTTGTGTGTGATCTGAAAGCTGTGTGCCAACAAGCCTGGATGGTTATCATGCACAAAGGGGTTGGAGATGGCTCAGCTCTGGCTCTGGAAAGTATGTGCTGAGAGTCCTGGCTTTTCAGAGGATTTGACCATGCGAATAGTGGAAAAGCCAACTAAGTGAGTTTGGGTGAATTTGGGCTTGGCATTGCCCTTTGCACAGGGTGAATGTCATCGAGCTGGAGGAGACACCAGGGAGTGCTCAGCAGCTCAAAGGAGTACCCACATGAGGAGAGGACACCCAAGTTGTGATCCCCTGCTGAAGGGAGCAGGGATGCTGTCTTGGTTGTCAGAGAAGTGATTTATAGCAACACCAGATGTATGTGGTAGCCATACCTCCAACTCTCTGCATGAGTAGGGGTGTTTCAAACAGGCACCCAAGTCTTTCCAGGCTCTGGAGAAACCATCCTGCAGCACCACCTGAGTCAGCATTGCCTACTCAGCCCCGTATCTGTGGAGGGAGCATTAACTCATTCGTCTAGAGAAAGGCTCTGGTCATGCCACAGCTGCCTAGGGAAGGCTTTGGGCAGTGTAAAGCTGGGGCTGGAAACTTCCTGGGGCTGCTGCTGTGAGTGTCCAGTGCTGCTGTTGCTGGTTAATTACAGTTTGGCTGCTCTCAGAGTGGCTTTCCTGTTCATTAGCGTTCCCCATCTCTGCGGTGGTCAGACTTCTTTTTGGTGTTTGCAGGCTGCCCTAGAGGGAGGCGGTGCTGGGCTATAGATTTGCTGGCAGCGTTTTAAGTCAAGCTTGATTTGATTTACGAAAAGTTCCAGATTGGCTTTCTAGCTGATGGGGACTGAAAATGGATTGTGCTAAATATAGCCTCTCTTAGCCAGATTTTCAGACTCCTTTGACTGCCCTTGCACACCCTCACCTTCACCACTCGGTGCACTCGGGCGCTCTGGGTGCGGGATGCAGATGCTTGAATCCCAGCAGGTCTACAAAGCACTTGCGTTGTCAGGCCACAAGACCTGGTGGGACCCAAGCATCCTCATCCCACACTGAGATATCATCAATGACCTGGGACTCAGCATACCCTGCTTCCACTTGTCCCCTTCAAAGCACAGGCTGAGCCCCTCTTTCTGTGTTGCCTGTTTGTGCTGTTAGATCTACACAGCCCCACCTGAAACCACAGCTCCTTTGGAGCTGCTGGATGTTCCCATGATTAACCTGAAAACGAGATAGCTCTTCCCAGAAATTATTGCTATGTCCTCAAGCTCTTTCCAGCTCCAGTCACAGTGATGGACTGACTTTAAATCTTTTTCTTAACGTTTCTGAGTCATCTTTGTGCTGTAGTAAAATGAAGGTTCAGAAGAGGTACCTTCTCCCTGCGATGGTCTGACTTTGATGCTGCTCTGGGATCTAAGGAGGTGCTTAACCACTGTGTGAATAGAGACCAAGGGCAGGTAAAAGGGTGTTTTCAACTGTCTTGCTCTCAAAATCTGACCCCACCTGGCGATATTTCAGCTTGCACTGGTTGCTGTTCCTGCTTTTTGTCACAGAGAATTGTGATAGAAAAGGTGACATCAGGCTTCTTTCTGTAACTTCTTCGTAGTTTCCTCTCCGTAATGCTATTACCTCTTCCAGAATATTTTGTTAAAATTACCCCTGACAATTGGTTTACCTATTGTGCTAACAGAGGGTTTGATGAAGGGAAGCTCTACAATTGCTTGTGGCATCTGAAATTCATCAGAAGGTCTCATCTCTTTGGATAATGATATTACCTTGGTAGCAGGATGCTTCAGAGGGCCCTTGATTCCCGGTGTTTTTGGAGAGCTGCAAACCCTGCAAGACTGAGGAAGGGACTGGCAAATTCCCGGTGCCAGTCAAAAATGCCTCATTCCAACATCTCTTCTGCCCTTCGCCTGCCAGTGCTGAGCTCCAGGGGCCCTGCAGCCCTTGGCTCCATGCGGGAAACAGAAAGGCTCTCCCTTTCTCTCTCAAGTTCTTCCCATGTCTTTCCCACCCTTTGCCCAGGGAACCTCATGCTCAGAGAACAAGTGCTCAAGTGCATAACCTCTAGGAAGATGCTTTGGTAGAGATTGCTCTCTTTTTTAGGGTTGGTCTTTGCTGGAGAGCAATTAAATGTGCTTTTTATTGGTCTTTATTTCATAACCATCCCTGGGATGACTGGGACTCCTGTCGTCTTCATTTTTGCATCCTGCAGCTGGTGTTGCAGCAGAGAATTGTGGTGTGACTTGCAAGTATCACTTTTTCACATGGTTTTTCCCCTGCTCCTGGGGTTGATGGGTTTGTGGAAAGAGGGATCTTAGATCCCCATCCCCAGTGAATCTCAACAATGATGGTTGAAAGGTGAAACCAAGTTGCATGAAATTTCCTGGCAGAACCCTAGGCAGGGTTTTTTTTCCCCTTAACCTTGGCCAGAGTTGATCTTTGGCTTTGTAGGCTTGAAGCAGGAACTTGGCTTTCCAAAAATGTTTATAAAGTACTAAATGAGCCCCACTGGGCTTTGCCTTGCACGAGCATTCCAGAATTACCCATGCCTCCTCGTGGGGATTAATAGAGATGATTCAGTGATGCTGTCAATAGTGGTTCCAGCAGGACAATCTGACTTAGCACCATCTGTGAAGAGACAAAGATGTGAGTTTCTGAATGCTTTTGCTAAAAGAGAAATAAATCAGCCTCTTGAATCCAGCATATGCACTTGCTGCTCTTTACTTTGAAATGCTCTGTGCCTCTTTCTGTCCTCTGGTCACCGTCACCAAGAGCCTAACTCAGCCTTTCGGTTAGGAAAACCATCTTCTTCCCTTTCTAGGTGGCTAAACACCGAATGTTTGTTGTCAAAGTTGTAAAATATTTAGCTACATAAATTGAAGTGGCCTGGCTGTAAAATGCTGAAAATGCTGGTTTACAGCTGCTGCGGTTCAACACCTCTGAAAATGGGTTGTGTTAAAGTGAAATTGGCTTTAGGTGCTTGGTCTGATGGAGACCGAAACCCCAAATTCTTGACCTTCCCAAGCTGCTTGGGAGGTGAATGCAGGAGCCGTGGTCCTCTTCTTCTCTCTGTGGTGCTGCTGTGCATTACAGCACTGGGGAAAGGAGGTAATGTTTACTTCTGTTTATATCTGCAGAGCCCGTACAATTTTACGTAAGAATAAAATAAATATTGTTTGTTTGAACAAGGCAGAATGTCTGTTATTCCGGGAATTCGAGGGAGGGCAGTGAAAAGTGCTGTGGTCAGTTTAAGTGGCTGGAGCTGTGTCTGCTCTATCTGTCATTGGACTGAATCACCCTGCGCATATCTGGACACGTTTTGGGGTTGCTTGTTTACCTGAGTGGGTTCCTGTAATTTGATTGTACTTTCTGATAGGGGCAGATTTGTAGATCTTCATCCTATGAGACCTCTTCAAGTGTTTTAGTGTTGGACCACTCATCTCAGGCCCTGCCCAGATGAGAGCCTTGAGAAAGGAACCGATGAAGAAATCCTTTGGGATCCACTTGTCGCTGCTTCCCTTTGTGCAGGAGTTTTGTGTGAGGGGGAATTTCCAATACATTTTCCCCGTAAAAGCAGGTGAGGGAGATATTCAGCTGCAATAATCAAAACCTTCTCCATAAAGCAAAGCAACAGGGAAAGCCAGATTAGCTGGGAGAAAATACGAAGTAGCTGGACTGTGCAAGAGTCAAGTGACGGTGAGCAATTTGAACTGTACCACTTAATACGTCGTTTTCTCTAGCCTGGATTTTCTGGCTGGGACTCTGGAGATCCACACAGTTCATTGCGAACTGATCCGGATTTGTTTGCGTTCCTAATTTTGCATAAAATAGAGATGTGGGCCTGGACTTCCAAGACGGGGACGACTAGGTTGGGAATTCTGGTGCATGTAAGAGCAAAAGAGCTATAAACCCAAGAGATTAGTGACATTGCAGGCCTTGTTTTGGTGTAAACTTGAATGCTAATTTGGCTGCTAAAAGAATGCTAATTGGGCTAGGGAATAGTCGTTTTAGAAGGTGGGAGAGCCCTCTAGATTGCCCTGGGAGGGTCTGGGGATGGAAAGGGGCCTGCTTGCCTCAGTAAAGACAACTTTTATGAAGACACCAGCTTGTTTCTTAGCTGCCTTCCCACATGTTTAAGGACTGGGTGTCCTGCAGAGCCTGATGCAGCAGCAGGGTGGGAGAGTGCGGGCTAGGAGTGCGCTTGGGTGTAGGAATTGCCCATTTTGCCTTAGGGACAGGGCTGTTTACAAGCTGCCGGTGTTGGTGGATTGTTTCTTTAGGTCATGGCGTGCCAAGTATTGTTTAGTTTAATAGCCCTGTTAATAGGATTATATTTGCCTGGACTATTACGTGAAGGAAAATGATTCCTACTTTGAAAGGAAAAGACACTTCAGTAGCGATGTTGCAAGACACACATCTGTCGTCAAATGCTGCTGCGAAGCTCAGATGTCTCTGGGCTAGCGCCAGGCTTTCTGCTCATGCTTTACCACTTGGACCAGGGAGGGACACAGACAAGCCTGGCCGTAGCTTTGTGTGGGAGTGCTGAGGGTCCGTGCTCTCCATGGAGATGTCTTTGAGTAGGGGATATCAAACTGGCATCACAGGGCTGCAGTCAGCCGGTGGAGCAGCTGAGGTCCATCCGAATGGCACTGGTGGCCCAGATAAAGCTGAGCCTTCCCATACTGGTGAGCTCTGTGGAGCAAGGGCTAGATCATGGTCTCTGTCAGCTCCTCTAGGGTATGAATTTACTAGTCCTTCTGGGAAGATGCAAGGAGCACAGCTGGGACTTCACTAGCGACCACAGCTCTCTACTTTGAAGGCTGCCAGTCTTGTGTTCTTCCCTTGTCTCTGCCAAGAGCATCTCTGTGCCTTTAAATGCTTGGCTCCGTGTTTCTTCTGCTTTACTCCTGCCACCATCCAAGCAGGGTCAGGCAGCTGCTGGCAAGTGTGAATTGTGACAACTTGACATATGGGGTAGAAAGTGTTGTTAGCAGAATGAGAGCCTGAGAGAAGTGGTTTTCAATTGTGGAGCTCTAAACATTTTTCTCCCAGTAGGACTGTAGACTCCGGAGCAGCTTAGCTGCTCAGCCATGAAGTCTGGCTTTCTGGGCTATCTGCAACAACCCAGAAATCAAAAATGAGGATAATTCCCCAGCAAGCGGCTAGAAGAATAAGGCATCCTGAGACTTAGTTGTTGATTTATGCCTGACCTTTGGAGCCAGGGCACGTGTGGAAGTCATTACCAGGTCTTCAGCAGAGGTGAGCCTTGGAGAAATGTGGCTTCTCGGCATGAAGCTGACCTGTGATTGTCTGTCCAGGCAGCCAGAAAAGCCAGCTAGGAAATCCCACTGTAAATTGCACTATCCAGCCTTATTCTATAGGAAGGGATTAATATGCAGCACACAAAATGCTGTCAAGCAGCTGGGTGAGAGTCTGTCAGTTCCTGGAGAAGCACAGGGCATGCAAATAAAGAATGAAAAACGCTATCATGCCCCTTTTTTCTTAGGGCTTTTCCTTCTTGGTGCTGGAGAAGGGAAACAGGAAGAGAGGTTTTTAAACCCAAACCCGTTCATCCTTCACAATTACCCTGAACAGTCTCAGATGGGATCATCATTGGGGTGACTGTTCAAACACAGCAGTGGTGGAAGGAGACCAGCTGCCCGACTGTGGGTACACAGAACTGGCTTCTGTGTTTGAAAATACCATAGCTGGACTGCGGGCGCAGTCAGAAATACCTGTGCCATGCATAAATCCTCCATCTAGACTAACATGTGTATGGTTTTAATCTCTTCCCTGCTATCCTCCTGAGTTTTTCCCAGCCCAGATGTCCCTGCTGCTCCTTCTGTCACTTCCAGTTACTCTGCTTGAGCCGGTGACTGTGGTTGCGAGGTGACTCGTGTTCCTCCTGCCTGCCAAGGAGCGCTGCTGGCCCTGCTGGCCCTTCACCTGATGGACTTTGTCTGGGAGAACGTCACATTGGTGATTTTTCTCCTGGTATCACCTCGGTTGCCTGGACTGTGAACTGGGCTGCTGCGATAGGAGTGTGGGCACTGCCTGCAAAATGAATAATGGTTCTCCAAAGTGGAGAACCCAGCCTCTAACCCCAATTCTGTCACCAGGGCTGTGGTTAGGCACTTCATTTCATCACGTCATCTAAGAAGGCTGTGTCCTGGGCTCTTCCTACAGAAAAGAGAGACAAGTATGTCCGGAGGATGACGTGGACCTGAAGTGGGTTGACTTGCCCTTTGGAGTGGCCAGGGTGGACTTTGCCACCACCTTGGGGGACATTGAGAGGACACTCCTCATCCTTTGACTTCCCCACTGTTTTCCAGCTGCTATGGTGTGTCCTATGTGGCCAACGCTGTTGTGATTCCAGGTGCAGAGCACTCTACACAAGACCTCCTGTGAGGAAACATTCAATTGGGAAGCACAAGTCCTGGATGCAGCAGACTTTGTGACAGGCCTCTGGGCTCAGTGTCCTGGCCACCCTGTGCCAGGAGCAGCAGAAACAGATGCTAGGATGCCAAATTGGGACAGCAGGAGGAGCTGGTGATGTCTCTAGGGCCAGTGGGGAGAGAGATGAGTTGTCAGACACTTCTGAATGCAGGAGTGTTGAAGGGAAGTGCCAAAGGGCTGGGGGGCACAGGGGCTGGCTCCATCTCTCTGCCCTGATGCATGAAACTGTAAGAGCCAAAGGGGACAGCGACTGCTGTGAGCCATCTCCTGTCACCCTGTGCCTCTGAACCATGGGAAGCTCACTCACGGTTTGGGACACTGAGGGAACACATGGGACATTGCTTTTCTCTGCCCAGCATGCCATGTTCTCAGAGAAGGATGGTGCCTTGGGTTATTTATGGGCATTGCTAACTTGGTCATCTGCACTGAATTTGCCTTTAAAATTACCAGCTTACCTTTGGGGAACCCAAAGGACAGGACTGAGTGGTGGGGTCACTCTAAGTTTTATGCCTTAGCTGAGAAAAGAAGAACATCTCGGCCATGCTCTAAACGGAGGCAGATGGGACAAGCATTTCCATTGCTTATGGATCAAATTATTCAGGGTCGAATGATTGCCAGAGAAGGTCATTATCGTTTCATTATGGCACAGAAGGCAGAAAAAACACTTCATTATGCTAGACCAAAGAATTGCAGACAGAGTCCTAAAGCAAAGACTCTGATTGGGAACAGTGGAAAGGGAGAGAGAATTTTCTCCCTGCAAGAGGGGGGAATGTATGTGATCAAAACCAGTTAATTTGCTGAAAATTCTGCCATGTTTGCTGGTGTGCTTTAGAGAGGAAGATGCTAATTTCTGTGTATACTTGCCTTACTTAATAGAAGATTCTAAGATAAGGAAAAGACTCTTGTATCGGGACAGGGAGCATTTAATGCAATAGAAAGGGGTAGTGCAAATGCTACCCTGTACCCTCCAGTGTGCCAATCTAAGGTCCTCATTAATCCTTGTGCAGCACCTTTCCACTGCTTGAGCTCCTGGATGGTGCATTGTAGGTCTTTCAGCTGGGACCCTGGCCCTTTCCCTAGCATTTTCTCCTGCTTGCTTCAATTCCAGCTGTGCTCAAGGTGGCAAATTGCAAAGTGTCTCCATCCTGAAACTTCCCTTTGGAGCTGAATGAGGCCAATGGAGATCAGGCGGACTTGTCCACCAGCTTGTTCTTCTGCAGTGCTTTCAAAGGCTTGGCCTAAGCCAAACCCTTTGGCAAAGGCCGACCAAGGTTGGCCAGGCTCTTCTTGAGCGCTGCATTTGCCAGTCGTAGGCCATCGTTCATGGGGCTGTGCGATTAGGGGAACTGCTGGGACGTGCGACCTCTCTTTGTCTGCCACACCGGCATCCTGCGCAGGAGCGATGCCAAAATGCTGCCTTACATAATGCCAGTTTATATGTATGAAAATGATAGCTGCGGGGAAGCCGGCGCGAGTCTCCTGCTTTGAGCACAGAAGCAGATCGGTTCTGTGTGCTTGGGCTGCTGTCTCTTCCCTGATGCACTTACCTGCGCTAGGCGGGTAAAAGCCCGCGGGGTTATGTGCGTGATTGCGACAACTGTATCTGGGATCGCCGTGTGGACATAATGCAGATCATAACACATGACCTGCGTCAGAGCCTGACATTTCTTCCTGTAAACTATTCAGCAGATGTTTATAAATGTATTTGTAATCTTGAGCTGGTAAGAAAGATCAGCTAAGAAACATCTTACAAACAGGAAGGAATATCTGGTTCTTCAGGGGATTTCTTTGAAATGGATAATTCATCCAGGTGTATCTGTGAATGATCTCCTAGCCTGAGAAACCGAAGATATAGTAGGCTTCGAATCAGTTCCAAGAAGTTCGTCCTGTTAATTGACATAGCATTCCAGAAAAAAAACATCCCTCTTTTCTTTTTGTGGTTTGCTATGAGAAGGATTTTTCTCAGCTTTAATATCTGCAGGGTGTAGTTACAAAAGCAGTTGGTCTGTCATTAGAGGAGGATGGAGGAGTCCTGTCTGACTGAGCAGCGTGTTCATTCTCCTCCATTAACTCTCTGCTGAGATCTACCACCGAGCTGACCAAATGGTGTCAAATTGGGTTTTTTCCGTGTATTCTCCTCTTCTCCTTTTGTGAAGTCTTATCAACTCTTGGCTTACAATGAGGAAGCCAGAACAGTAAGAGGAGAAGCTGCTTTATGAAATGTCTAGACTTAATGAAAGCAGAGAGTACCAGGGCTCTCATGGGAGACCCTCTTTCAGAAATATCCAGGAGAAAGATGGTTAGAATTAAATTTTATAGGGACATTTGAATTCTCTTGTGGAATACTATGCCAGAGATGTGAGGCCAGAGATGTGAGGCATACCCTGTGTGAGGCTCAGTTACACACTTGGTCCATTCCCATCATCAGCAGTTGTAACAGTTCTTTTCTTTATTGTGCCGTGTCTGTGGCACGAGACAAATAAGCCAAAAGCTGTACTGGAAATTCAAAATGGAAATTAAGCCTGACGTAAGTTTCCTCTGAATATCACCAGTAGCCAGACTGACCAGGGCATCCAGCTTGGCAGAAAACTCCAATTTATTTGTGTGGGAAGGTCCCTCAGCTCTCATCTGAGCCCCTTGGTTGCTGCTGATAAGGGGACATGATCAACTTGGGTCTGTCACCATGGGCTCTCACCTCCGTGGTCTGCTGTGTAGCTCTGGGTGAGTGAGAAGTCCAGGTTACAGAGGAAGAGATCAGAGATGTGTTATGTGCCAACTGACCCCCAGCCACGTCCGTGGCATGGCCATCCCTGTCCTGCTGTGCTCTGCTGACCTGTTTTTGGGGCACGATGCACAAGGTGCAACATCTCTGCCCATCCCAAGGTCTCCCAAGAAAGGGAGGTTATGTGTGGTGCAGAAGGAATGGGGGCAGGTGGGGCATGGCGAGTGGGGTACATGAGATGAAGGAGCAGCTGCAGGGCTGATGCTGCACGTTCACCCTTTGCATGTCAGCAAGACTTCATCTTCATGTGTCTGGGTGTCATTTGGCTTCTTCTGGAAGTGGCTTGCCAAGGAGCTGTGGTGGGCCCTCAAGTACCTGGAGATAACTTAAGCATTGCTGAGGCAGCTTCTGCACTCTGAGTCTTTCTGGGAGACGAGGTGCATACTGTGGATGTGTTCCTGGCCGATGTGTGTTTGATCCACCTTGCACAGCTCCTCCAAAAGGGCGCATCAGTTCCTACCTGCATGGTTGGGTCATGGTGTGAGCTTTCTGTGCCTTCAGCCTCGGTGCATGCTCAGGATATGGGTGTTACAGGACTGAGCTGAGAAGGAAAATGCAAGGAAGAAGCACCAGCAAGTTGAAGAGAAAGTGAGAATCTGATGCTGGGAAAGGGCAGAGAGGACAGCCAGGCAGGGAAGCTGAACAAATGGACCAGAACTAACGACTAACCCAACCAAATATTACCACCAAGCCAACGCATTCCCTTGCCCATCCTAAATGCTCCCTCAACTCACAGTTGACCCTGAGACTTTGCATCTGCTACAGTGAGAAAGAGGTAGGTCCTTCTGACAACATGCGCTGTTGGGAAGGGACTTCTGATGGTGAACCTGCCCCGAGGGATGCTCTGTGATGCTGTGGTAGTGCAGCCTCCCGCTGTCCTTCACTCCTGGGTGATCTCGCATGGCCTCACTTAAGGTTTCAGTGAAGGGATATGTTGATGCACAGTACCTCTGCTCAGCAGTCCTGTGTCTAGCTCTCATCCAGAAAATATCTGCTGGGCCTGGGGCTCCCACTGCTGCCTGCGGTGGTGCTGACACAAGGTAAGGCTCTTAATTTTTTAAGAAGTCATCTGGTGGCCGCCCTGGTGTCCTTCTGATTCCCCTTGTCTGCAAGGAGGGAAATTCCCTGAAATACCTCTTCTTGGAGGTCTCCTGATGTGTCGAGTCTTGGGCAATGGACCAGCCTGTGTGCCCCAGCTTCCTCCAGCCCCATTGCTGACTTATACTGCCCTGGAGTTGCTGCAGTCCCAGGAACCCAGTGGTTGGTCCGGAGCCTCCCCAGCCTGCCTCCAGTGCCCTGTCCCCAAAAAGCAGTGGCTCACGTCTGTTGCTTGCCCTTGTTGTGCCATCTTGAAGCAGACCAGGATCTCCAGCTGGGTTTCTGGACATCAGCCTTCCTTTAGCTCAGAAGATCCAGGCTGCAGAGCCCTGGTGCTGCCCTTGTCTGAGCATGCCGCTGACCACATCAGGCGGATGAAAGCAGGGGACGGGACGGGTGGTTGCATCCTAACGCGCGTAGGCTCCTTCTCTCTGGAGGGGAGCACTCCGGGTTCAGACCTTGTGCGTGCTTGTGGCAGGAAGCTGAGCCTGAGGAACAGGCCTTATTGGTGTTTAATTGCCCAGATTGATGAGTCTGGCACCAGGCAGAAATCCTGCACGAAGCAAAGCGCCCGCCTGTCTCCTCCTCGTGGGATGGGTTGAGTAGCAAAGAGCCAGCAGGACGTGCCCACAGCAGAGGCTGAGGTGTGCGGACCCTGCAGGAGATCAGTGTGGGACAGCACAGCTCCTGCTGCTCCACACGCTGAGGTCCTGCGCCGTGCAGCCTCCAAAAATCTTCCAGATGAGCAAATTGCATAGGAGAGATGCAAGAGCAAAGGCACCTTTGCAGGAGAGCCTGAGCCAGCCTGGAGACAGCGCTTGATCTGCTCCTGCCCAGAAAGGAGGCAGCAGTTGAGAAAATGAATGCAATGTTTGCAAGGACTTCAGGAATTGTTCCCTTGTTAATAGAACTGCAATTTGTGGAAATATGATGGAGGGTGAAGGTCTGCAAATACTTAGAGGAATAATGAGCATTGTAGGCAACAAGCACCACAGGGGAGGATGAGAAATAGATTGTACCAGACAGGCCATTTCTGTATAATTACACAATTAGTGGACTGAGGAAGACAGCGGATAACCCTTCGCTGTGTGCTGTGGTGCGGCGTAGACCTCGCTGGAGACTGGAACGCCAATTAGCTGGAATAGCTCGCAATCTGTGGAAAGGATTGATGGAGGGAGGAGAGGCACTCGTCTGGCAAGGGCGAAAGGGGAGATGCTGCCTGGGTGCGTAGTCACTCCCCTCACTACATAACAGCGTGGACAAGTCCCACCTTGGGTCCTCAATGCAAGTGAGAGGAGAGACCAGAGAATAGAAGGTGAGATGGAGGGTTTTGACAGCGAGCAGAAGAGGATAATCTTATAATTTGTGAGAAACGCAGCCATTACCTTTGGGCAAGAGCAATTATAGGGAGGATTATGTATTGAGGAGGAGCTGTTTGTAAGCTGTAATTCTGAGAGAGCCTGGTAACGCATTGGATGGCAGGCTGCAATGCACAGTGGTGCTGAGCATCCGCTCCCTGGCATCTGAGGAGAACGTGGCATCTCCCTGGGCCTCAACTGTGCATTGGGGACCAAGGCAGAGGTGAATTGGCTGTGACTCAAAGGAGGATGTGAGGAGCAGGAGGTCTTTCTTCAGCCAAATGCATGGAGTGGCAGTGAGAAGAGAGAATGAATCGAAGCCTGGAGATGGCTCCTCCTGGGCTTTGTGCCCTCACACCTGCACGAGAGGCAGCCTGTTGGGGAGGATGAAAATAATCAGGTGGATTTGCTGCCGCTGCTTCCCTGCTGTGAAGTCGCAAGCCATTTCCCCAGGCTCTTCTGTCTCTGGATTAAGGAAGTTATGCGAAGAAAATGCTCTCTGCATAGCCCTGATCCTGAGGCAGCCTAGAACAAGGCACGGATTAGCTCCCCCACATCCCTTGGGCTGCCTAAAATCCATGCAGGCTGATGTTACCTGGCTGAGTAGCCGGTACTGCCAAATCAGGCCTTTTACTGCTCCGTTATTTCTGGGAATCACCAGAGATCCCCCCTCTCTCTGCCTTCTCCTGCACGCATCCTGGAGGAATCCCCACTGCAGCCTGCTTTCTGTGCCGAGCATCACCCAGCTTTGCTGCTCCCTACCTGGGGAGAGTTTGTAACCATTCCCGAGCTCTCCATTTCCTTTCTCCCATGGGCAGAGACAGCAGCAGCTGCTTCCAGTGCCCATATCTCTCCCCAGAGCTGGAGGAGCGGAGCTGGCAGCTGTGGCCCTGATCCCTGGCTGTGCCCTGGCCACCCGAAGCACGTAAGGGTGCAGATGGCCCTGGTGCCAGCGCCAGCAGACCCTGCCCAGGGGAAACGCGGTCCCTAGCATTGCACAGGCACGGGGAGGTGATGCGAACTCAGGTACCCTTCCCAAATAGGCTCTTTGGTGCTCTCCTGTGCTGGGCCTGGCTAGCACAGAGTTAATTCTCTTCACAGCAGCTCATACAGTTGCTGTGTTTCAGATTTTTGCCCAAAACAATACTGACAACACACTGATGTTCTAACTTTTGCTAAACAGCGTTTGCACAACATCAAAGCCGCCTCCGTTTCTCACTCTGCCTCCCCAGTGAATAGACTGGGGGTGTGTGCAGTAGGTTGTGAGGGGACACAACCGGGCTGATGACCTGAACCAAGAGATGATCCCTACCATATAACACCACGCTCGGCAGTAAAAGGGTTAGCCATCCTTTGCCTGGGAACTGGCTGGGCATCGGTCTGCCCATGGGAGGTGGTGAGTGATTGCCCTTGCATCACTCTGTTTTGTTTTCTTCTCTCTTCTTTTATTTACCCTTCACTTATACAACAATTATTATTATGATGATGATTTTATTTTTATCTTGATCCTCAAATTTTATTGCTTTTATTCTTTCTTTCCTCTCGCCCCATCCCACTGGGATGGGAGGGAGTGAGTGGCTGTGTAGTGCTTGGCCCCCCATAGGGGTTACCCACAGCATCTCCTCCATTGAACCAGCTGCAGCAGATACAATTACTCTGTTGCTTCAGGTGCATTTTAACCAGGCAGATACAACACAGAGCAGCACTTGCCCTGCATAATGTACTCATCCATCTGATCACACTCTCCACGCACAGCATTGCAGCCAGTGATGCTGTGTCTGCTTTTCTTGGTCTTTTAAGGTTCCAGAAGAGGTTTCTGGGAAAGAACACTTTCATTTAGATACAGATGTAATCTCTAATGGTTTTTTTAAGCCATTCTGTAAAGCAGAGCTCAGGTGTTTCAGTCGATGCCCTTGCAGAGCCTTCCCAAGTCATGAGATCTGGTGGGTACGTCACTTTGTCACTCGTAGGACCTTTCACCAGCACTATGGATGTGCAGAACCGAAGGTAAGGTCAGACCCATGGTGAGATGAGCCTGGGAACCCTCTTCCTTCATGGAGCCTTGAGGGGTTGTACACATCTGAGATGTCCTACATGCAT
This sequence comes from Mesitornis unicolor, assembly GCF_000695765.1. Lineage (NCBI taxonomy): Eukaryota > Metazoa > Chordata > Aves > Mesitornithiformes > Mesitornithidae > Mesitornis > Mesitornis unicolor. The sequence continues at coordinate 25,348 of NW_010186356.1, read as the reverse complement.
CCTGTTCCCCAAGATCAGATCTCTAGAAACTACAAGAGCAGCTTCTGATTATTCTTGCTCCTGTGGTCTCACTCTCTCCTGTCCAATCTTTCTTCTGTCCAAGTTCTCTTTTGAATGAGGGAACCAACACATCAAATGTGCCTTGTCTGTCCTTGGCCGTGTGGCTGTGACTGTGGATGCATTTTATCTTTGCAGAATATGCCCTGGGTCTGGGCATCCTTTAGGCTATGGTGGATATTTGGATGTTGTGACAGGGAGGGGTAATGATGGACCAGGGGATGCACAAGTTAGAGTGACTGCATGTAAGCTGTACCTCCTATAGACTCCTCCAGGTTGTGCATGGGCCTGTCACAGTGCTTGGCAGAGGATCACTCTTAGATCAGCTCAAATAAGCAGCTGAGGTGTTGGAGTCCCTCATTACAGGGTCCACACACAGGGGTCTGCCTCTGCCTCCACTCCTCTGGCACAAGACTGACCCTGCGAGCAGGCAAAGGGCCGAGGGGGAGAGGCTCCGTGCTATCACTTAAATATAAACACTCCTAAAAGCAGCTCTCTGCTTTCTATGTAGGAGGCTGTAACCTGCTGGGGCCTTCTGCACTTCAGCAGAGTTGTACTGAGAGAAGTGGGGACCATAAGTATTCATGGAATTTTCCCCCAAACTCCCTGGCCTTTTACTTGAAAGGCTTAGGATTGAGGTGTGAATGAAGGACATTAGTTCATTGGTTTCATGTGAAAATTGCTGTAAATTGCAGGGGCAGGAGGAGGAAATGGAAATAAAGAGGAAGTTTTGGAGGAAATGGCAGATGGGATGAAAAGTGTCCAGGAGGATTTCAGAGGCTCAGCAAGGAGCTGACTTTTCTGCTTTGAAGGTGTCAGGGCTGGCTCATGGGCACGGACATGGTAACTGGAGCTGTCCCAGACCTGTTTGTGAGTTTGGGACAGGTCACAGCAGGGTTGTGACAGCTGAATTTGGAGCCTCAGTTTGCAGGAAGGAAAGGGTAAGTCTGTGATTTAGTGCCCATCATTTCAGCCCATCAGCTGAGGCCTGGGCACACACAGGCCCTCAGTGCTGCTGCTTCCAAAGCAGGGCAAAGCCTGTGTCCAACCTCAGCACTATCACAGTCCACACGGTAAAGCACAGTGTGTTACTGGGTGAGGGCATCCAATGTAGACACCCCAGAGCACCCATCTTCTCCAGCAGCAGAGCCTGGTCCAGCCCTGCTTCAGACCTGCACGGAGCAGCTGCAAACAAGGGTTGGGATTTATGGTAGCTGTCAGTGACTCTGCCACCATCAGCATCAAAGAGATGGGCTCGCTGGATATGTTGGAAGTGGCCATCTTCAGTGCCGTCTTCCTGCCTGCTTTCGAAAGCAAATTCAGCTGCGTTCCAACCAGAGTTTGTAATGTAAGCTCACGTCTGTAAGCAAAAATGCACATGGCTCTAAGATACAACTGCTACGTGATAAATCATGTCAAGATGAGGATTTAATTTCTTAAGGATGAAAAGGAAATGGAGATGCAATGTGTGAACTATCCCACTCGGGCTGGCTGGGTCAGGTCTCTGTCGGTCAGACCTGTGCTGTTTTGGGGCTGTGTTTGCACAGTGTGGGGTTAGGCTGGGCTTGGGAGTGTGCGGATGTGAAACATGAGAGTGGCAAAATGCCATTTGTGCACCAGAGGGACAGGAGGTGATGGTCAGATGGAGCTGATCTGGGCCTTATTGGACAAATAAATAGCTGTACTTGTGTGGTTTTCCCTTTTTTCTTGCATGGAAACAAAAGATGTGGCAGCAAGAGGTGCAAGAAGAGGGACGGTATTTTCAGTTTAAAAATCCCTTTCCCAGTTTGTTGGCTCTAGCAGAGAAAACTACAGCACAGCTTTTGTTCAGCTGATGATCCAGCCAACATCTTTTCTTCTGGCACAAGATGTTTGCAATGAGTAGATAACCCCCAGGAGCTGGTTCCTATGCTGGTGCTGTTGAACAGTGATGACAGGAAGGCTGTGCTGCTTTTCAACAGTTTTGCTTCAGAGAACCTGCTATCTCCAGCTCCAGGTGGGTCAGAAGCCTGAGCTTTGGTGCTTTCACAATGCTGTAAGTCTTCCTGTCAAGCCTAAGGTGTTTTATAAGTACGGGAATGTGGAGAAGTGGTGTCCAGTGGATTGCCTTGATAAACCAAAGGGATGCTGACAGGTACAGTCCTACTGTGTCATCTTTTATTCTCCTTCTCTAGAAATAATGTGTAAGTATTTCTGGCTGCCACCAATTTTAGATGGACTCCTCAGTTAAACAGGAGCTGACAATCCTAGGACCGACCGTGTAATGTGGCGCAGAGGTTCCCCAGAAGTTGATGGCCACCTCCTGGTGATGCCAGTGAGAGCAGAGTTAAGTCAATACCGAGGGCTTCTGAAAACGCCGCGATTTAAAATGGGTCATTGTGCTCCCAAGATTGCTGCCATAAATACAGCCTCAGAAGTTTGTGGAGCGTGCGCGCCCGCCTTTGCTTCTGAAATTTAGAGAGCGGAGGAGTCGGAGTGGGCTTGCCGTCTGGGTTTCAGCGGAGATCAAGTAGCACTGATGGACTGATGGTTTGACACGTTTTTTTTTCCTCAAATCTCCATCGGGCCAGGGGTGTTGTATTAATTTCTTTCCAGATGCAGACCTTGCCGTTGCGAGCTATGCTGCTTTCCCCCGGAGAGCACGCTGCTGTTCTGTATGGGAGCAGTGCCGTATGTCCTCCCAGAAAAGACTCCAGAACACAGCGCAGCAGCAGGACTCTTCGCTGCCGACTCCATTCTCCATCTGGGATTTTTGCTTAAAGAAGTGATTTTCACAGCCACTGACCACATTGGATACGGTGTGGGGGAAGAGGTAGGGAGATTCTCTTTCACCTGCTCTCGGTCCTGACCTCCTGGGGATTTTCGAGGAGCCCAACTCGTTAGGTTGGCGTATGAGCAAGTTATAATGAGGGTAAGGATGCTCTGCCTGGTAAGCTCGCCCTGCTGCTCACAGCGTGGCTGTGTGTTGTAAAATCAACGTGCTGGATTTTGTGTAAGAGTTATCTGCGCTTAAGGTACGGCTCGGTCTCCTATGTAACGACGTGCCTCCTGTCTGTTAAGCTTAAAACTGTACAGGACTTGTAAAGACTGCAAAAAAACCACAGGTTGATAAGTGCCTTAGGTTATAACTCTCCACGAGGCTTTTTAAAGCATTAAGTGCTATTTTAGAATGAAGTATTAAGTGACTTGTGAGAGCACAGCCGTTAAAACACATGCTGACTGCCAGGTGAGGCACCAAACTGGAGTACCCTTACCCTTGGTAGGTTTTGTTGGGTCAGTGTAGCCCCATGTGGACTGAATGCGTCCTGGATTTACCTCCTGCGTTTACACGTTGGGATCATTCAGGAGCGAACATATTCCATACGTCTGTGATGCCGAAGCTGGATCTGGAGATGTGGATCCCTGCCCTGGGACAGGGGCCAGCCCGTTGGATAAGATAACAAGATGTACACCTGCCAAGGCAAAAATTAATCTGCATGTAATATTCCCTGTCTGTCACAGGTGAGACTGTGATTCCTGCCAAGGTACAAAAATACCCATATCAGGTGCTGCAGGTGCTCTTTCTTCCCATTGCATGTCCCAGGCGGTTTGAGAAAGTGGACCAAGCCAGACACTGCCGCTTTTGCTTGTAATTTTGATTTTCTGATGCTGAAGCTGAGCTGTGCATCTTTGTTATCCCTACTCTTTATTATTCCCTAAAATATATTATTTATTCTATATTATTATATAATGGAATTATCCATTAGTTTGAGAAAAGGAAGGAAAAAACATAGGGCACCATCATAGCTGCACTTGTTAACTTTAACAAACCTCTGCTTAACACAAGCACTTTGGAAAGAGGATCCCAGGAAAACACAGACTTTGTGTCTGTAACAGGACTGAAGGGACTGATTTGCTGGAGTGGAGGAAGAGCTATAGTTGATCTTCAGAAATGACAGTGGGAAGCAAAAAAATGCAGCTTTCATGTAAAGGAACCCATGGTAAAATGTACTTCAAGATGAAATTCAAACTGCAGAAGAAAAAGGAGAGAGGGAAATGTGGTTTTTATGAGACACATCCATTCAGAAGACACGTGCTGGCAAGGGAGCCATCGCCAGCAGTAAAACATCAAAGTCTCTCAAAACTCTGTAGATTTAACACTAAGTTATCACACTAAAGCAAGGGAACTCTGTTTGGGCCTCATTTTATCTAGTGGGTGCTGGATTATTGATTTTGATGGCTGAATTAATTGCTGGTGGTTGACATGGGGCCAGTAACCGTGATGGGTTTTGATTCATATGGGCTGGCAGATGAGAGTCCTAATCATAAATATATATATATGAGCCTCTTGAGGACTCAAAGGAACTGATTTTCCAAGGCTGAGGAAAACAGAGTGAAGTTGATTGGGTGTTAAAACATTCACAGGAAAACAGAAGAATCGGGAGCTCTTTGAGCAGATGCCAAGAAAGTCGGGATTTCGGAGTCAAGAGAGAGGACAAGGTTTAGCCAGTAGCCATCCTAGCTTGGTGACAATGAAAGCAACAACTGGAAGTAATAATAAGATGAACCAATTTAGAAAAGAGAAAAATAGGTAGCAATTCCCCTGCCTCTGGAGTGATGGTGAGTAAACGAGAAGGTAAAGACATCTGGAGGGAAATTGTCTGTCGAGTACAGCTACAGAATTAAGGAGCTCTAGAAATGTGTTAGTAAAAAGGAATATGGTTATGAGCCAAACAGTGAAATAACCATATGGAAATGGTCATTCATAAGGGCTTAAAGACATTAAATGGTCAGTAACCACTATTATCCTGCATAATGGAAACATCATGATGGGCTACTGCTGTCCAGTGACCAAGAAACCATGGAGAATGCTAAAACAATATATATTAGGCTCAAGCTCCAAATCAGCAGGCATGGTAGCTTTTATCCAACAGTTCAAAGCAACTTTGCTTCAGTGCTCTCTGGCATATACCTCTTAGCTTTTTACAAGGCTGTATAGGAGGTGTTCAGTGTGGTGCTGTCCTCTGCTCAAACAGGAAAATGAGTGTTGTGAGTATGTACCTCCTATACAAGTGAAGACGTGATCATCTAGCACGTACCAAAAAGTCACTGCTGGTGGGCAGTCGCTGCTGCGTGAAGTGTTTCTGGTGAGATCATTATTACCAGCAACCTGGAGGTGAAGATGTTTGTAGAATCAACAAGTCGACACAGAGACTGGTGGAGTTTTGAGCATCAGTGGGAAGAAAGACGCTGGAGAGGGCAACATGAGTGCCTTAGCACATGGGCTGCTTTAAGACAAAATGAAGCTTCACCACAGAGAGTGGTGTAGTGAAGGAGCAAGAAATTTCTCACAGTTAGCAGGGGATGATGTCTGGTAGGACAGGGATGTGGTGAGAACTGCAGTAGAAACAGAATGGGCTTTCCTGGTGAAGCCTGATGCCCGAATGTGACTCTTGGGGGTTAAAGCAGCTGGGAAGGGATGGCAAGAGGGATTTTGCCTCTGTACACAAGAAACAATGGAATAGTGCCTGGTTTTTGTGTTCTTAAGTAGGCTATTGCAAAATGGGATAGCCGCAGATATGATCCCTGAGCTGGAGAAAATGCCGTACAGCGAGCAGTGGAAAAAAAGCTCCATCTGTTTAGCTTATCAAAAAGAAGATTGAGGGCTAACTTGATTACCAAGTGTAAGTACTTCCATGGGAGAAAATACCAGTTGCTGAAGGGCTTTTTAATCTAGAGGAGAAAACAAGAGTAAGGAACAATAGCTGGACAGTGAAGCCAGATATTCCACTCGAGAGCAGGCAGACGTGTTCAACAATGAGGGCGATTAAGCACTGGGAGAAGATCCCAGGGGGCCGATAGCTCCTTCATTTCTTGGTGTCCCTACACCAGGTGGGAGCACTTCTCAGGAGGACGTGCTTTACTCACGGCTGTGGAGTTGGGTTTGATTCATGGATAACTGGATCGAATGTGCTACCCCAGGCCCCTTTGGGCCTTCGAAGACTGTAGCGGCATCTGGGAATGATTTGGGAGTACTCTGGGGCTTTCCAGCTGGGGATCCCAAATGGATTTTGAGGTGACGTCAGCAGGGCCTATCCTGCAGAAGGGGATGGGGCTGAGTCACCCATCAGGTGTTGGACCTGTGGAAAAGGGCCTCGTTAACCCCAAGCAGATGAGACGTGTGCTTAATCAACCACCCAGAGCTCCCAGTGATGGAGGACAGGTATGAGAAGTGCAGGTAAGGGCTCTCCAGCTAATCCTAGGGTTAGGAAGGACCTTTTGGGACAGCAAAGAGCTGGGTGGAAGGGCAGGTGAAGTCACTCTGGTTTATGGTGGGAACAACACTACGAGGAGAAAGGCCAACCTAATCCCTCTGCAGAGTTGAAGCAGAACGAGAATGGCTCGCAAGTCTTTACCCTTTTCCTTAGACTCCACTGCCTCTCATGTGTCACTGAGCTCTGAACCCCAGCAGTTCCCCGAAACACCTATTTCTGTGATGCTTCAGAAGCTGTTCAGGTATCATTTGCAGCCAGAGACAGAATCAGCATGCGGAAAACCACCTCTAGACTTCTTGTGTCCAAGACACTTGTGGGAGAGCTACTCCCATCCTGTGACACTGCTCCCCTTGCCCTCCCACTGTAACCCAGTGCATCTCTTCAGACAACTGGGATCAGTGAGCAAACGGTTAAAGTTTTGCTTCTCCACCCAGTGGTGGGTGTTGTCTGTGTCAGAAACAATATAAGAACAGTCGGAAGTTGCAGCTGGCAAGTAACATTTGGAGTAGCAGTCGTGGGGCATATAGATCTGGTGTGGACTGTCTTTTCCCGAGACTGTAAACACTTGTGCAGAATGTCCGAGAGCAAGAAAAAAGGGAAAGGAAAGAGCAAAAAGAACAAAGAAGGGAAAAAGGGGGAAAGAGAACCTGACCCAGGAAAAGGTACTTCCCATTTTTAACAAATTTTACTTGTAGGAAGAAGAGAGAAGCCAGAAAGCCAGCAGGAAACTACTTGTGGGTTGCACGAGGGTGCAAATGATAGGGAGCATTTGCCAGGCAAGTGTGTAAATCTCTGCATCTCATTCATATTTCATGCTGTTATAGGTCTGCTTGCTTCTTGATCCTCTTTTTTTTCCCTTTATATTTCTCTCTTTTTCTTTTTTTTTTAAATACCCAAATTCCCAAGAATCCAGGGCAATGTGCTCTTTCAAAAAACAGCAGCACTCGGTTCCTGTCACGGTGATGTGCTGATTCAGGGGGTTTGTGCTGAATCTCTGGGGGTTCTCGTGTGTTGAGTTGTGCTGTTTGGTTGGTTGTTTTCTTGCTCCTTCCTGAGAGAAGTATCAAAAGCCACTATTTTGGAGGATCACAGGGACTGTTCCCTGGGACAGACCAACTCTCAGAGATCAGATTTAAGTTACAGCCTCGCTTTTTCAGGTAACTGCATTGAGCTGTAGTTAAAGACACGTGGACTGTAAACCTTCGCTCTTTGCTGGTGTACTTATTAGTGAAATCAGGCTGCTCCTGAGGAGTACCTGACTGCTCCTTGCTGAATGAGCCAGGCAATACTGAAGATGTTGCTGGGATAACGTGTTCAGATTGCCTTTAACTGATAAAGTTTGATTTCTGAGTAAATGGGGAGTATGAGGCAGGGCAACGCAAGAACTGTCTTGGAGAGATACAGAAGGTCTGATGGTAACGCAGCACAGTGGTATTTCTTTCTCTGCCATGGTATCAGGGAGGGATTATCCCTGGCTGTTTCTTATCTGTGATTTCTCTGGCGATGTATTTGGACAGAGCGGCAACTCTGTCCGACTTTGTGTTTTATCAGTGTTAAGAGGGGCTGCAAGCTGGACCAGGTCCTGGAGGAGTCTGTCAGGCAGCTTAGCCCTTCACTTGTCTGGATGCAGTTCTCTTGGTCCTGCTACTGTGGTGCTTGTGAGCACTCTTGACCCGAACAGAGCTGTTTTGGCATCACCGGTGGCAGGGGTTGCCCCTACCCTCTGTCATCCCTGGCTCTGAGGACAGGGACCCAGCTCTGTTCACCACTCTGCTGTGCCCAGGGCATGCCGGGGTGGCGGTGAGTGCTGATGCCATGGCTGATGTCACGCGTGCTCTTACGACATCAGAACGTAGCTGTTGCTCTGGGGTCTGGGAGGAGACTTTAGGGATAGCTCCAGGACAGGGAGCTTGAAACCCCCAAGCACAGGCAGCAGCTGCTTGAAGATGAGTGGATCTGCCTGAGGGGCTCTGGAGTGTGCAGGGGCTCTCTCACAGCCATTGTCAGTGCCTCCTAAGTGCACTGACAGGACAGGGCAGTGCCTGCATCATGGGCATCTTCTCTACTGGGAGCAGAATGAAGGAGTTGGTGGGACTGAGGGGCATTGGTTTGGGTACAGCAGAGGAATGAGGCACAGTGGGGCTGCAGAGGGAGCAACCACCTGCATTGAGCCATGGTGGGGCCATGGAGCTGTGTGTGGGGGAAAGGACCAGCTGAGGGGTCAGACCACGCTTTTCTAGTGCTGCATCTAAGCCTTGCAGTAGCTCACTGCTCTGGGGGGAAGAGTAAAGACCCTTTACCTGTGGTTACTCACGCTGACAACCTAGTCCTCTGCTGAGATCACTGTAGAGGTGCTTTATCACCTATAAATCTCACATCTGGACATGTTGGCCAGGGTGCAAAACCGCTTTCTCTCTGCTAATTGATCCGGAGCAGAATTGAGGGTGATTGCATTGATTCTGTCTGTACCTAAACTGAAGTAAAGAACGGTTCTGGGTTTAGCTTGCACAGCACACAGTTATTTTATTGCTTTCAGTACTAACGGGATTACTCAGATCCAGGTCACTCCTTTGCCTTGCATTGATGCAGGTGTTGCCCATTGCTTGCCCCGTGGGTCCATCTGAGGAAGACACTTGGTTTTCTGTGGTGTCTTTGAATGAAATCCCACTTTGGGTTGGGTTGGTTGGGATCGGTGAACACCTTTTCCCATCATGGGTCACCTTTGCTATGTGCTCTAAGGGGCACCACAGCAATGCTTCCCCAAAAGTACTTTGGGGATTCCTCCCCCAGCCACTTCTGAGCAGCTGCCCCAGTCCTGGTCCATCGATCCTCGCTCCAGGCGAGAGCATCCTGTGGACTCCGTTTCTTCAGCTCGTGGCTGGAGCTCAGACTGTCTCTCCAGCACGCTTGGGTTGATGCAAAAATCCAGCCGTGGCGCAGATTGGGCAACTGGCACTGCACTGCAAGGGCAATTTGTGTTCGCTAAAACAATTGTTTTAGGTGGCCAGTGCAGGATGGTAACAGGGTGGAAAGCCTTCCTTATCCACACTGCATCGCTGCCCCGTCTCTGCCTGCTGAGGGAGAGCTATGGCACTGGGAAAGGCTTGATCTACCCTTGCGCTTGCAGGTTCCTGCATGGGGGATTACCCCTGGACACCCCTTCATGGTGTGCTCTGCAGAGAACCCCAGGACAGCCCTGGCATGGGAAAACTCCAGCTTTCAGAGGTGATGTCCCAGCTGGTCTGGGGAAATTGCCCCATGTAGCAGAGCTGTTCACTGCCAGTGAATCAGAGCAGCAGAAAAACCTCTTGGAGGAAGAGAGAGCTGAAACAGTAGTTTCAGGAAAGAGCATCCATGTGCTGTGTCAGATTTCCCCTGAGGTCTCTCAAACTCGGGGGAGGAGAGGGTTCTTCCACTGTGGCTTTTAACACAATGTTTTGGCTTCTGTGGATGTGTAAAAGAGGATTGCTGATCTCATGCAAAGCGCTAGCTTTGCTCTGAGGACAAGGGCTGTGTTTAACCTAAACTCACATTTTGATGCCTGTAGTGATGCAGCTGTATTAAGGAGAGTGCCTCTGCTATACAGATCTAGGCAGTGGAACAGCCTGCAAAGGCCTCCAGAGGGAGATGGTGTCCACCTGTGAAGAAGCACCCTCAGGATCCCTCTTTTAGGTGTTGGTAACATGCACCGAAAGTCAGACAGACAGACTGTGTCCCACCCGACACGCAGGGAAGGCACACCCGGCAGGGACTATGTGAGCTGCAGAACGCAGCAGCAGACCAGAAAATAAATGTATAATGCTCCTGCAGTGCTGGCAAAGTGCAGGTCTGGGAGAAAGCTGCCTCACTGCAAGAGAAGATGGTGCTTTATCAGACACTGGATGGCTTGGGGCAATCAAATACTTGATGCTGAGGCAAGGGTGTGGGTGTAAAGGAAGCTGCCTTCTTGCACTCTGAAAGATTCGGGGAAGAGGGACAAACAGACCGGTGGCAATGCAAAAGCTCAGAGCAGAACAGGGGGGCAAGCACCAGAGCTGTGGCAGTGGATTAGGGCATCAAAGCACCCACCTCAGGTGGAGGAGAAGCAAAAGGGCTGGAGGAAGCCTTGGTAGTGGTGTAGGTGAGAAGCAGGGTGGAAAGGGAAGAGCTGTGGGACTGGAAACAGTCTGTGCTTCATCCGTACTTCGTGAGGTCGCGTGGGGTGAAAAGATCAGAGAAATGTAAAGCATTTAGTTGGTTAAATTCCCCAGCAATTCCAGGCATTCTCTCTTATTTTTCACTGAGGAAAACATTGCGTGTGCTTCAGGTTTTTGTTGTTTGCCGGTGCTAATAAGGCAGACAACACAGGAATTGTGCCTTTCTCTTGAACTGCCCATGGCAAGTGCTAATGCTGGAAAACTACTTGGAGAGCAGGTGAAGAGTCTGCAGAGCGTGTCTCCTGTTCCAGTAGGGACCAGCTTGACCTCAGTTCCTGGATGAGTCAGGATTTGGTGAAAAGGTTGTGCAGAAGGGTATTGCTATTGAAACTTGAGGTCTTGAGGTGGAAAGGTGCCCCTGGGTGTGATCCAGCAATGGGATTGCAGCAGAAGCAGGCGTGTGTTAGCCAGGTCTATCGGTCTGGGGTGCTTTAGGGTGCTGCCCCATTAGCACAGAGGTTGGTGAGGGATGTGAGAGTCCCTTGTGGATGCTATGTGCAGGCATTGTGGAAGCTCATGCTATGGGAGATATTCAACAGTAGTGCAACCAAACTAGCTACTTCAGTGCTGGCTATGGTACCCATGTGAGCCCTGTCTGCATTATACGGGGAACACACTCTTGGTTTGTCCTTAGTCTCCTGTTTGTAGGAAAGACTCCAGTCCTGAGGAGCTTGTAGAAACACGAGCCAAAAGGTTTGTTTACAAGAAGGATAACCCACAGCGGATATCCTACAGTAGCTGCTTTGTTTGCTGTAAACACCCAAACACACGAGGTACCAGATGTCAGCTGTGCTCCAGGATCTGTCCACATGGATGTTTTCACTCCGGAGTTTCCACTGATGGGCTGCGTTGCCATTGCCATGTGGCTGAGAGCACGCATGTGGCCAGCTACCATGGATCAGCGAACGTGCAGAAACTTGCTCCGCTTTGGGAACGGAGGGGGTCTGACTCACAAGCTCCAGTGATTCACGCTGGGGTAAAGGAAGAGGTTATATGTCCCAGCTGGTCGTTTTGCTGGAGCTCAATAGCTCTGCAGAAGGAAGGATTGACAACTGAGCGTGTGGCTCTGTTCCTCCGCTGCCCCCGGATCATGTGCTCAGGTGTTAATACAAACAGAAGGGTTTTGGACAGAGACCCAGCAGGGTTGAGGAATAGCTCATCTCTCCATTAAAGCAGATTAGGGAGCTAGGAGGTCCTGGCAGAGGGGAAGGATGGAGCAGAATGATACATTAGTAAGTAATCCCACTATGGATCCAGAAGCTGGTGAGTCAGAGTCCTGGGCATCCCATTTCAATCCCTTTTTGGAGGTGGATGTAACCTGGGAAGGGCAGTCTCTGGTGAGAGAAGGAACATCTGGAGAGGGGCATTGCACTGCCTGGCTGCCCATCCTTGAGGCCATGCCCTGTGCTTGTTCTCCTGCCTTGGTTAATGTGAGGGAGCCCAGCAGCAAAGGAGCTAAAGGAAAGCTGGCCTGCTGCAAGCAGCATGGCTCTGTCATCCTGCCTGCATCGGAGCTGCAGCCTCTTGTGCCTGGTGCTGCTCTGAGTCTTGGCTCAGCACAGAGCTCCAATGGGGCTGCAGCATCTGCTTGAACTCAGCACCGGCTGGAGAAGATGGGGTGAGACGAGGGCAGGGTCAGTGTGTGGACCAACATCCCGCTTCTGTTGTGCAGGGGTAACAAGCCTCTTCTTCCTCTGACCCCTCCTTAATTTCCCTTGGACCCCAAGGACCACTTTCAGGTGCATAAGGAGAGTTCAGCATGGGGTCGTATCACCCTGTGCCTTTTTAAGTGCCTACAAGCTTTGTTATAGTGGGGAAATGCTCTTGCAGCAAGTGGAGCTGTGGGTCACACACAGCTTAGATGTGTTTGTGTTCTTCTGGGCACAAAGCTCCAGAGAAAACAAAGTGTTTCTTGAAGAGAACTTGAAGAACCAAAGTCCCAGAGCAGCTGAGCTGGCAGCTCGTGATGAGGACAGTAATAAGTCCACGCTGTTTCCTTTGGCTGAGAAGTTGCAGGGCTGTGAAGTCCGTCGAGCACTGAGATTACCTGAAGCTTTTCCATCACTGGGGATGAGACTGGAGGGGAGTGGAGAGCTGGGGGCTCCCACCCACCACCCCTGGTTCACCCAGCTGTTGGCTCGGTGCTGTGTCCAGCTTCTCACCCTGGTGTCTGCCAGCACGTGCTGTCCTGCTGGTTGGTCACCCTCCACTGATCTGCCAGGACCCATGAGGTGGAGGGACGTGCTGGTAGCAGAGGCGGTTTGGGAGGGCGAAGGCTGGAGCTCAGACATGCATCACCCGTGGCACTGACCTCCTAACAAAAAAAATCACAGGAGGGCCTGATCACAGCAAAACCATAGGTTTTCTCAACGTCCATGCATACATCCAGAGCAGTGCAGGATGTGTGTGACCTCCTGGCTCCAGACAAAAAGCTGTGTTTTGGACTGACGTGACCTGGGGTTGTCTCCTCTCTGATGAGGGCAGCGTTACGTTGCCGCATTTTTGAGCTGTTCCACGTTGTAACAACAAATGCGAGTAATAATGGTAAAAATTAAACATTTAGGTAATTAATAACTCTGGTAATTAGGCTTGGCAGACTCAGGCCTCAGCCTTTATAAAGGATTTTAGTTCAGGCATGTCTGGAAGGTAAGTGCTCCTCAACATGAGGGAGAGCTGCTTTGCAGAGCAGAGCAATAGGCAACAAGGCTGTCTCCATGCAGTAATGGTGATCATACTTCTGAGGAGTCCAGTGGTCCTGGAGCATTTCTACAGCTTGTTTCATCCTTTGTATTCCCTTAAATTTCTGCCTACAGAGCCCAGTTTTTCTTGCTGAGTTTTCACACTGGTGAGGATGGGGAGGGGAAGGGAACTGTGTTTGCTCTCCAAGTCTGAGACTCAGTAGCTGGGAGCTTAAAGACAGCCAGAAATGTGTGAGATGGAAAGAAAAGGTGTTCTTTAGGGAAGCAGTGAAACTTTAATTTACCTTAAACTGCACTGAGGTCAGGTGCTTTGGTGTTTGTTTTTTAAAAAAACAATGGCAAAATTTGAAGCAGACTTTCTACATCATTGGAAGCCCTTCAGATAAAGCTCTTTCTGGTGTCAGAATTTGCACGTTTGGTTAATTTGAGGGTAAAATCAGGTTAAAATCTATCAGCAGGTTCTCAGCAGATGTTTCCCTGACTGATCTCCTCTGGCTTTGCTGGGGTGTGTGTGACATGTACCAGCTGAGCATCCCACCCTCTGGCTTTCAGCAGCTTTTTGATTTGAAGGCTGGGACTTCATTCCAGCTCTGTGTATGTGTGCGTGTGGACATATGTTAGTGCTCACATGAATTTTGTATTCCACTTTGAAGTCCATGGCACTTTGCAGAAGTCCCCTGGTTCCTGATGCTCTCCAGCCCTCTGGGGGGTGTGGGTATGTGATTTTGGCTAGCACACTACTCTGGCAAAGCCTGTACTGATCCTGTAGCTCCTAATCTGCCTCTTGTACATCTCTTCCTCCCATCAAACCATTGACAGGAGTACCATGGTCAACAGCAATGTCTCTGGCTCAAAGCACACCAGACCTCTGTTAAAGCTGCTTCCCACCTTTTGGGTTGACCTAAAGTGCTTCTGGAGGGAAAGCCTCCTTGCTCTGGATGCAAACTGGTCTTACTCCAAGAGTGGTGTGTGTGCAGGTGTGGGTTTGTGGAGTCCACTGGCATTGGCCAGATAATTGATAACGCCCCCAAATTTGTGATGTGAGGAGTCAGATCAGCAAACGAGCCTGGGTCCCAGCAGAGAACTGGCTGCTGTTGATGCTCTTGGAAGCTGAGGCAAAGGCGCTGCCTGCTCCCATGAACGTGCCCATGTCTTCCTGCACCACATGGGTGCTCAGATGCCCATCTCCTGTATTTCCAAGCTCTGGTGAGAGGGCAGGGCTGGCAGAGAAGAACGCTGATTTGGGGCCAGATGGAGGGAGGCTCGTTCAGCTGCTAGCACAGTTGTTCTGCATGGCAAGGTAACCAGCCATGCCCGTGCTGACTTGCTGCTCTCTGCAGGAGAGAAGCCTCAGCTGCACTGCAAAGCGCAACAGTAAAAATAAAATCACCTGCCTGATTCCCATTGCAGGGTTTGCAAGCAAGAGGGATTCTGGTGGGGGAAAGGGCTTGAGAGATGCTCCAATGGCTACTGCTGCTGGTGCATTGCTCCCTTTTGGGCAGGCAGCTGGCAGTGCAAGGCAGGGTTTTCATAGCCCGTGCTGCTGTCTCTGCTCTGTGGTGCAGTCGCTGATGGACACAGCTTGTGCAGCAGCATCAGTTCTGCATTGCTCAGTGTCCCAGTGCTGGTTGTGTGACTTCTGCCTTTAACACTGCAAATGGCAGATCTTGTGCTGCCCATCTTGGTTGCCTGAAGATGACTGAGGTGTTGAAGTGCTTCAGATGCAGAAAGTCTTGGTAACAGGTCCTGGATGCACAGAGTGAGGTGCCGGAGCTGGGCAGGCTGTGTTTCAAAGGCCAGGAGCCTGCCTGGCTGCTGCTGTCCAAAAAGCAGTTTGTTTCCCTTCCAGAGATCTTGCGTGTTTCATCTGCTCATCCAGGCTTTTGCCTGAAGGGCAAGGACAAGGAATGCGCTGAACTTCTCTTTGGCATGGAAGTGTATTTTGCTTCACGTTTGTCAATAAATGAGATGAGGTTTCTGTATTTGTGCTGCGTGAGAGGCACGATTAATGAATGCTAAAACAAACTCTCAGGCTGGCTGTTGGGTAACAAACGCAGCTAAAACTTGCGTCGCAGAAAAGGTCCTAGCATTGCAGAGATGACGGTTATGTGATCAAGGAAAAAAAGGTTCAGCCCAAACTAGAAATTATCCTGGATCTTACATGAAATGATGACTCAGTACCAAAAGCAGTGTGTGTATAATGATGTCCATGCTGCTTCTCTACTTGAAGGAACATTTCCCACTCAGGACATCCAGGTAGGAATAGTCCTTGTCCAGAATCTGAACCTTTTCTCCTCAAAAGTCATCTCAAGAAGATGGGAGGCAGCAAAAGTTACCTATTTCTGAGTTCCCTTCTCATTGCCACCCTGCACACCCTCTTTCTGTCTAGCAGGGCTAGTGAGGCCATTTAGGAATAAGGAAACCTTTCTGTTATCTGATGTGGACACACTTAGGTCAAATTAGAGACCTGGTAAACTCCTGGGTGTCTTGGTTTGGGAGAAATGTCAGTGGGTGGATTTCTGGAGGGGCATCTTGGCAAATGATGCCAGTAGTTGGGGGAGAAAATGGTTAAAAATTGAATGAATAGTTGTAGGTGATGGTTAAATGGACACCTGGGTCTCCTGCACAAGGTGAAGGACAGTGCCCACCCCGTGCTGCACCGCAGCAGCTCATTCCTTAAAGACAAGGCTGAGGACGTGACTCAGCTTTCCTGGTTCACGGTTGGGCACTTTCAGGCGTGAGGATGAGGAGATTTGTTGATAACCGAAGAGCTGTCAAGTGGAAAAGGTCACCATGGGCAAACGGTCCTTGCCCAGCTATTGTGGTGCCTGCACTGCAGCCATTGCTGTATGAAGATGTTCTGAGCAAGATTTTTGGCTGCGTGCTTGAATACCAGTGCTGGTAAAGCAGCAGTAAAGGCACACAAAGATTCTGGGCTGTGTAGCCCTAGCACATAGCCCCTGTGTACTGGTTACAGTGCATGATTTTGCCTCTTCAGTGCTCCTCTCTCGACCTCAGCTGCCATAGGCCTCCCAGAATTTAATTTGTCTCAATAATACATCCAGCTCTTCTACTGGCAAACCTGCAGGTGTGAGACTGCCCTCCTGAATCTGCAGGCAAGCGGCTGCAGTGCTGCTGCTGTTGCTTAGGGCTTTCCTAAGCTTCCTTTCAGAGAGTTTTCTCTTTTCTATGGTCAATCTTAGCCATGCTACCTGCTGCAGATGAGCAGAAGAAATGTTGTAGGATGGAAATATGTTGCTAACAGCTTTTAAAACCACCTCTGTCCACATAGCACGTATTTGCTTGGTTGTCTGGATTATTAATGCTTCTGGAGAGGTTTCCTTGTCTATCCTATATTTAGAAAATGTGGGCAGGCCATGCAATTTTAAGAACAAGCCTGGTGTTAGCAGGGCCATTGCTCATTTTGTGTGTTGTAACATTTCGTGTTGGTAATGCTTTGAGTGAGCGTTTGAGAGGGATGGCATGAGTCACAGCTCTGGTTTTCCTCTGAGGTTAAGTAGGTGTCTTGTTCATTTTGGGGGGTTAGAAAGGAAAAAGAGTAGCAGTAGTAATGTGAAGCACTGCCAGCAGTTTGGGTTTTATTGCCAGAACTGTGATAATCTGGTATTTCCCGTAAAGCCCCAGGTGTACTTGCTTTGTTTTCTGGAAATGTCCGAATTCTCTTATCCTTTATCATCACAGGCCAAAGCCAGTTTGTCCTTTCTGGGGCCTAAACACAGTATCAAAGATAATAACAAGCCTCAAACATGTCTCTGGATGGATAGCTCGTTATATTGAATCCAGTATCACCATTTTTGGGAACAAGAGACCAATTCGTGATTGGCCTCAAGTGAGCTGAGTGTGTGGCATCTCTCTGTCCTCCCCTTCTTTCCCCTTCTTCTCCTCATGGTCTTTTTTTGCAGGTCAGAAGAGACACCACGTGTCTCTTGCACATATTTGCTGTCTTCGCTAATGGAGAACCACAGGTTTTTGGGCCAGCCCCATCCCTTCTGCCACGTGCGGTCTTAGCAGCCACCTTGCCGTAATACTCAGGGCCCTGGCCCCGAAATAGCTCGGGTGCTTCCCCCAGCAGGGGCGTTTTTCTGCATTGGAGCCTCGGGGCTTGTCTGCACAGGGAGGCTCTTGCAAAACACGCTTGGCCTAGGGTGTGAATTTAAAGGGGAAGAGCTCTTCTGCACCAGATTGCTGCCTTAAACCCTCTTTATTCTGCAGAAAAAGGGCTGGTGTTTTTACCGTGCTGCTGGTAACAGCGCTTGATCTGAGCAGCCAAAGGCTCTTGTGGCAGCTCTGCTCTGAGCTGCCCTTGGGTTCTCGATGCTGGGTGCATGAAGGAGGTGAGGGGGTGGCAGGTTGGTGCCCTCAGGCTCCCTGTGCACCCAGAAAAGGGAAACACTTTAGGGCAGAGCCCACTTTAGGGGCTCTTGGTGCCCTTTGGAAAAGCCACCCTGCATGGAGAGGCTGCGCAGACCAACCCGAGTTGACAGTGCCCCATCCTCAGGTTTGGGCTTGGATTAGCCGCTCGAGTCCGAACCTGTTGGGGTTCAGCTGGATGAATTATGCTGAGTCAGCAGCGCTTCCACGCTGCGCTCACAGCCCACGTGGGCTGGCTGGGTTGCTGGGGCCATACGCTACGGGAGTTGCGTGTAGGTATGGTATTTTGCTTTATAGACCACAAATACAGTCCTGACCAAGAGCTATCAGACTGACTACCTGTCATCTGTAGCCCTCATGTGCATGAAGCTTCCTGAAGCCTTTGTAAATCCACCTCTCTGCCATTGCCTCAGCCCCACCGTGCCAGACCTGAGATGCTGGGGAAAGGGTCCTACGTGGAGCTGACTGTGGACTCTACCCATTGAGCTGCAGTTGAAGGTGTGGTGGTGGTCCCCAGCCCAGCTCCAGGCAGTGGATGGCCATCCCATGCTCCCAGTTACACCGGTCCAAGGCTGCTAATACTTTCCATGGGAAGCATTGCTCTTGCAAGGGTCGTGGGTGGATAAGGAAAGACCTTTGAATTTGGGGGTGGAGGAAGGGACCCTGGAAACAGGGATTGAAACCTGAGGTCTCTGAAGGGAGAAGAGACGCCGTGACAGTGCAGAAAGCTACATAAATGATGTACAGCTACAAAGATGATCAAGGGAGTGGAGCATCTCCCTTATGAGGAGCGGCTGAGGGAGCTGGGGCTCTTTAGTTTGCAGAAGAGGAGACTGAGGGGAGACCTCATTCATGGTTATAAATATTTAAAGGGTGAGTGTCACGAGGATGGAGCCAGGCTCTTCTCGGTGACAAACAATGATAGGACAAGAGGTAATGGGCACAAGCTGGAACACAGGAGGTTCTACTGAAATTGGAGAAGAAACTTCTTCTCAGTGAGGGTGACAGAGCCCTGGCCCAGGCTGCCCAGAGAGGTTGTGGAGTCTCCTTCTCTGCAGACATTCAAAACCCGCCTGGACGCCTTCCTGTGTAAGCTCATCTGGGTGGTGTTCCTGCTCCGGCAGGGGGATTGGACTGGATGAGCTTTGGAGGTCCCTTCCAATCCCTGACGTTCTGTGATTCTGTGATAAATAAAGCACTCTTTCTTTATGTCTCTGCTGAGGCCAAAGGTGGAAGCTCAGACATCCCGAACTGCTCCCAGCTGGTTTTCGCTTGTACATCAGTATCCCTTGGAAGTCGTCGTCACTGCAGTCACCGAGGGCAATGGCAGAGCAGAGCTGGCAGAAGGGGAGAGACATTTCCATGAAATATAGGCGTGCTGTCAGCTGGATGAACCAGGGTGAAAATGCATGGGGTTAGAAGCCTCTGGGCATCAGGGCAGAAAAACAGCTCTGTCCTTGAGAGAATGCAGAAGACTTCCCTACTGGGGAGCTATTCAAAAGGAGTAAGTGATATTCGCTGCCTTGAAGCGGAGGTCCCTGTCTAGCAAGGAGCATGGTCTGACCCAACATGGTTGCAGCACGGTGGTCTTTTCTGGCTGCTTTCTGTGCCTGTCACGAGTCCCCATGCGTCACCCAAGACTTCCCCTATTTTTCGCTGCTGGAGTCACCCTGCGAACAGAGTTGGCTGCTTGAGGACTCATCGGGGCTGAAATGATTTATTCCTCAGCTGTTAATTGCAAACGAGCCATTGGAAGTCTTTCAAAAGCCATCTTCTCTTGACCTACGTTCAGCTAAATGTTTTAGCAGCATCAGCTTTACATAACGAGTTGGAGGTGGAGGGGAATTCTGTGATAGTAAGGTTTATGTTGTTAAAGAGTCCTTGCTGACCAGGATCTCCCCCTCAAAGTTACTTGGTTATTCAGAGGATGGCAGGAATCACAAGCCAACTGCTCCAGAAAAATGCGATGTCTGCCTTGTTTACTCCTGAGAGCAGGTAGCGCTTTGCCAGCGTTTAGATTGTAGTGAAGTCTCTTGATAGAGCCCTAGCACCCCAAATTAATTCCAGTTGGTAGGGACAGGGGAGCATCACATGGGCTGAAAGCTGGGTGGGGAGGCCCACGAACAATGGATTCGGATAAACAGCAGTGTGTCCAATTGTCAGGGGAGCGAAGGAGAGCGCAGCGTTGGGAACTGAAGTCTTGCCAACCGCTGCCCTTCATGGTGAGCCGCGCGGCGTTAACCTCTGCGGCGTTTCCTTGGAGCTCCTACAGCAATTAAAGGGAGTCTGTGAGGGTGTTTGCCTTCAGTTACCTGGGAAGGTTTTTCAGCATATCCCTCATATGGCGAGGCCGATGTGTGATCATGTCTGAGGTGTCCGTTTAGCTTTTGTTCGTGTTCACAAAGGCGCTCCCAGTTAATTATCGGGTATTTTAACCAGACATTTATTTACCACCAAATTACAAAGGGAGGGGTGCAAGTTGAGAAATGGGAGGAAAAGCATAATAGAGTAGACTGAGCTCAGCTGTGATGTTCAGTCCTCATCGTCCCTTGGCTTTGGGTGAGACCCAGGTAGCTGCTGAAGAGGGTCCTGGCTCTGAAGCACCATTATAAAAGTGGCTATGGGATGGATCCATCCTCTGTACGTCCTTAACTACAAGCAGCAGTGTCTAGGTGAGCCCAAAGACTTTTTCCTCTTGGTGTTTCAGGCTTGACCATTACCTGGAGGGACTGCCACCGCATGAGGGTGAAAAGCAGTCATCTTTCATGGGGTGTGAGCACCAGTGGGAGCTCAGCTTCTACATTCTGCATCCAGGGGGAGAGTGTGACCAGAGCCCAACAAGGCCACTGAAGTGTTTCTGAGCTGTGTGCAAGAGCAAAGCTCCCAATGCACCATCCCAAACTGGCAGAAAAGCAGCCCCAATATTCAGATGCCTGTCTGAGAGGATGGTTCAGGCACTCTCTATTTCATGAAGGATAGGGCTGTCTGCGGCTCCTCAGGGAGATGTGGAAGGCAGTCAGCATCTCCAGAAATGAAAGGAGGGTGAGACCGGGGCTTAAGAGTGGTGTTCAAGGTTTTCGAGGATCATAGATTTTGCAAAGGAAAGGAAAACCCATGCATCTTATAGCCAAGGTGAATCGAGACAGGAAAGACAGAGATGGGTGATTTTGGTTAGTGCAGCAGACACGGGCAAGGAGAACAAAACTGAAAGAAGGGAACAGTGTAAAGGGCTGGAAGACAAAAGGAGAGATGGGTTACATCTTTGGGAATAGCTGGAGCATCTCTTTTGTACCTGGGGACCAAAAAAGCCTCACAGGTTTTGATGTGTAGCACCAGCTTGGCTGTGTCTCTGGGTCCTGGTGAGTCGGATGGATGTTGCAGGACTGATCGCACCTCAGGGCAGGAATGGGGTCTGTGCAGCTTCTGAAAGCTTCTTCCAACCTCATTCTTGTAACCCTGTGATTTGTGTCCCCCTACACCCTGTCTTTGGGCCTTTCAAGGTTGGTTTATAGATGGTAAAGGTCTATCCAGGCCTGTCTAGGGCAGATCCTCAGCACCCCTGCACCTTCTCTGTGTTTATCAGAAAGTCTCATGCACAGGGTATTTAGTCTGAGTTACCTACAAAAATGTTCCCCAGCAGAGGAGTCTTTCCATCAGGTTTTTCATACTGTGTCTCAGACCACTGAATATCCCTTTTTTGGGGGTTTTTAGGTGGCTGCATTCCTCTGCATGAAGCTGTTCAAGGATGGCTTGGGGAGATGGTGAAGGGGAGGAGCAGCTCTGGAGGAATTTTGCTTAATTTTGCTCTCTTTTGGCAGAAAACCTTCTTCTCTCTGGTCTAGCTGACCCGCTGCCTTGCCTTTCCCTGCCACTCTCGTATGGAGATGGGAACCATCCATGCTTAGAGTACAAGATGAATCCCACATTGTGCCCTGTGTTTTCTCAGGTCTTCCCTGGATCCCAAACTTGTCCGCTTGTTGTCACTGCTGCTTAAAATTGGCATTTGTAGTGGCATCCAGAGGTCCCAACTGCAGCATTGTTCCCTTTGTGCTATTCACAGCAACCAGAGTCATAACAAGAGGCAGTCCCTGCCCCAAATATATTGAGTGGGATCTCTGAGAGAGGAAATGGAGCGCAGAGAAGGGATGTGAATTGTCCCACTTTGCGCAACGTTTCTGGGATAAAACCCAGCACTATTAATAGCATTTTTTTTTTTTTGCTCAACAACCATCTTTTGTTCAGAACTCTGGTTTTCACCTTAAGTTGTTCGTGTTGTGCAGGCTCCGTTGGCCAGATTGGCCAAAGTTCCCACCTTGCGATCTGAAGGTCCAACAAACCCCTATCCATCCTGAACTCGGAGTAGTCCTTCTGCTTGGACCACCACTGTGTTGCCCGTTGTCTTTTCTTCACCCACGTTTCACTGCTGCATCATTGCTCTTTGTTTTTGGTTGCCTGCATTCTGCGACATCTCCTAGCAGATGACTTGGGTCTCACCTTCCTGT
>NW_010186356.1:0-3217 GCF_000695765.1 Mesitornis unicolor | reverse complement strand
TCTTCCCTAAATCCTTCAGTAGATTTGCTCACGTCAAATAAACCTCAAAATTTGCTTTACCGTCCTCCTTCCTTGCTGCCTGCGAATACTCCGTAAAGCGAAAATTCTGTCGGAAACGTTTGTGGAAGCAGAAACTGTTGATTAAATCTTAACGAAGAGTCGCGGGAAGCAAATTTTAAAATTGCAACTGTATGTTTGCGATAATAAGAGCTCTGTCACTGCTGTCAGGGACTAGAATTGATGGAGGCCACAAAATCTCTTTAGCCAACCAAAATGAGCCAGAGTTACTTGATATTTTTTTTAAACGCAAGCCACAAAAGTGCTCATGAGCAATTTACAAGCCAAAAATTAGCCGGGATGGCTTTCCAGAGAATAGCTCTGAAGAACATTGCGATGAGCAATATTCAAATATTAAAACGAGGGAAAATAAGGATAAAAAAATTAATCAGGAAGAGCTGACATCCCCGAGACTCCTGGCAGCCATAAATCAACCCGGTTAGGGGACGTTTCAGTGCGAGCCACCCATCGCTGTGCTTCGGTGGGGCTGCTCGGAACAATGCTGGGAAGCCACGCTCTGGACAAGGCAGGAGACACGCTGTGTTAGTGTCTCCACTGGGCACTGCCCCGGGTCCCAAGCCGAATTTACAGCAGGCAGCTCCCCTGCGGTCCGCGGAGGAGGAGGAGGATGAGGAGGAGGAGGGAGGGTGGCCCCGCTCTGCCAATCGTGCTCGCTTGTGCGCAGGGTCCCGCTGATCGCCCCGGAGAGGTCAAAGGGTGGGATGGGAGTGGGGCTGGAGGCCATTGGGGTGTCCTTATAGTGCAGGGTGGGAATCCCATCCACGGTTTGGGCACGTATGGATGCGGCTGCCTTGAAATAGCCATCTCAGGGATGATCTTTATTTTCTTTCCTTTTCCTGTGTTTGGATGAAAAACAGACCTGCGGTCGCTGTCTGAGGTTCTTTTGGTAGCAGCGCTTTAAAGCATTTCTTGAGCTAACAGGAAAAAAAAACACAACCCTTTTAATCTTTCTAATATAACGTTACAGAGAACAAACAAGTCTTTAATGCAAGCCCCAGGGTCTCTTGAGGGGAGATCCCGATAAAAACACGGCTTTCTGTTTTGGAAATACCCTCTGGTGGATTTGTCTAAACCCTACCAGACACAATGGTGAACTTTCAAAGTAGGCAGAGACATGGAAAAAAAATATTGTCGTTAACACTGCGAGTGGTTGGCTTTTGTCACGAAATGCTAGCAAATATGATTTGATAGGTTCAACGTTAAAAAATCCTCCCACCTCAGTGTCAGAGGCTGCTGATTGAGTTTATTTGTCCAGACATTGAGGTGCTTTGCTGCTCGAACGCCTGCTTCGCGCAGTGTTTCCACCTGGGCGTGTGTGAAACACGGGGCATCCCCTGGCCCAGGGCTTCCTGGGAGGTTGAAATATCCCAAAAATGTTGCAAGCAGGGCTGCCACATTTGACCTTCACTTGACCTCGGCTTGACCCGAATTGACATCTTCATAACTAATCCCAAATTTTGCTGATTTTTCTCTGCCTGCCGATGTTAAATGTGTTTAAAAACACTTGGGTTTGGTATTTGGCTGCCATGGGCTGGGGGTGCGCGGTCCCTCTGCAGCGAGATGCTGGGTTTTTATGCTCTTCAACCCTCACATCTCGGTAGTTTAACACTTCTGGGGTCCTCATCCTATTTAAATACAATATATTGAAGGAGGAGGAAAGAGATGTCTGGAAGTGCTACCTCTAGCTCAGAGCGCATCCCTGGTTTTTTATCTTTTTTTGGTAGATAAACCCCAAATAGCTGGTTTGGTTTTTTATTCTAGAACCGATGATATTCCACCAAAGGCCATTTTACATCAGCAAATCCTTCCCTGTAGCCTGAAAAATAGTCTTGAGCTTTGCCATGACCACAAGGGGTCTATATATGGATTAATGTACATAAACATAAACATTTACTGAGACAAGGGTGTTTTTGTCTAATTTAGATTGTTTTGCCTCCTGGGTTGAGGGTTACACTTTCCTTTGGTGATTGAAAGATGACAGATGCCACCCAGGTCTTTGCCAGGGTACCAGGGCAAATAATTTGTACTTCAGTGGCTGAAACAAAGACTTAATGTATTTTAAAGTTTTGGATGCTTTGGGTAATTAGATTGTTGGCTGGGTCTGGAGTGGCAGTCCACAGAGTATGGGTGGGCCATTTTTCTGGCTGATAGAGATAAAGCTGTATTTTATGAATCGCTGTTTCCAAGGTCATCTGGAAATTGAGCAGTTCACAGAATATAGCTTTGTTCAAAGATATATTTGATTGTATAAAATGCGATCCCAGAATCAATTGGGTACAAACAAGATGTTGCCTGTAGGGTTGCAAACACATTGTTAGAAGCATGAAGAGCAGAAATTGTCGCTGCTGTCTTTGTGTGGCTATTGTTTTTGGTTTTAATAGGAACAGAATGAATGACATTTTTCCACCAGACCACTTATGCTCAACTATACCTCCAGGACAACTTCCTGGCCAAAAATATTCAAAACAAACAAGCACAATAGCAATTCTACTCCAATTACATTGTTTGCAAACCAGCTAGTGTTCATAGAGTACTAGGTTTGGCAAATGGCAGCACTTCAGCCCTGGATTTTCATATTGGAAATTTGTACGTGAATTACTTGTAGCTGTCGCGCTATTCAAGTAAGTGTTTGAGCGTGGGCACCTCCAGCATTTCTGCCCAAATCTCTGATAAAAGGGTACCCTCGCTGGCTTAATTTGGGTGAAAAGCTTGGGTTTTGGGAACACATCCTTGCCCGATGGCCAAATGCTTATTGATTTCAATGGAGCTGAGATTTCAGCCTGGGGCTCTGGACCAAATCATACACTAATTTCAAAACTTTCACTTGAAAGAGAAATAACTAAATGCTAAGTGTGGGAAAGAGAAAGATGGACGAGGGGGAATTTAGCAGTTGCTCCTTTGGGTAAGTGGAGCCAGTATTTGTAAAAAAAGCGAAATTGCTGGTTTTGTGGCACCTTCTCCTGTGGTTTGGGCTGCCAGAGGGGTCCTATAGAGAGCAAACCTGAATCAGCAGAACTGCTTGGGGCTTTCCAGTCAATTTTCTTTGACTGATGGGTCATGGAAATACTGATTGTTGTAAGTCCCCGTTTTATTTATGTGTGTATACATATATATTTTTTTTTATATTTATATATATATT
>NW_010186355.1:0-840 GCF_000695765.1 Mesitornis unicolor | reverse complement strand
GGCCCAGCAACATCCTTCAGTCCTAGCATCTATGGTGTGGGTGAAGAGCGTGACCGTTTCCATTTGAGAGACAACTCCTACCAGCAGACAGGAAAATCTGAGGCAAACATGGACTAGCTAGCAAAGCATGGAACGACAGAGTCCAAGACTTTGTTTGGCTACAGAAGCATTTCCCAGGGAAGGAAAACTCCAGCCACAGCTTTCAGTCCTAGCCCCTTTCTGGGGTGAATTGGAGTCGAACGTTTGCCATATTGAAACCAGGCTCTGGGCAGCTTCAGAGAAAGCCTGGTGGCAAACGTTGGCTTCCCAGAGCCACAGGCTTTGTGGGTCTATAAAAGCGCTTACCAGAAAAGATAAGACCCAGCAACAGCCTTCAGTCCTAGCACCTTTTTTGTGGGAGTAGAGCGTGACCGTTTCCATTTGTGATACAGCTCCTACCAGCAGCCAGGGAAATTTGGAGGCAAACATGGACTAGCTAGAGAAACACGGAACAGCAGAGCACAAAGCTTTGTTTGGCTACAGAAGCACTTCCCAGGGAAGGAGAAATCCAGCAACAGCTTTCAGTCTTAGCCCCTTTCTAGTGTGACTTGGAGACGAACGTTTGCCATATTGAAACCAGGCTCTGGGCAGCTACAGATAAAACCTGGTGGCAAACGTTGGCTTCCCAGGGAAGCAAAGAAGCCCAGAACCCCAGGCTTTGTAGGGCTAAAAAAGCGCTTAACAGAAAATATAAGACCCAGCAACAGCCTTCAGTCCTAGCATTGTTGGTTTGGTAGTAGAGCTTGATAATTTCTATTTGTGATATAGCACCTACCAGCAGCCAGGAAAATTGGAGGTGAA
>NW_010186354.1:0-828 GCF_000695765.1 Mesitornis unicolor | reverse complement strand
AGACCCCAAATCTCTTCTCCCATTGGCTGTTGGGTGCCCATGGCCATTGGGTGCCCCCATAACCATTGGGTCCCCATCATCATTGGGTGCTCCCCATTGGCCACAGGCACCTCCAAGACCCCAGATCTCCTCTCCCATGGCCATTGGGTCCCCATAATCATTGGGTGCCCATGGCCATTGGGTGCTCCCCATTGGTCGTATCCATCTCTGAGACCCCAAATCTCCTCTCCCATTGGCTGTTGGGTGCCCATGGCCATTGGGTGCTCCCCATTGGTCGTATCCATCTCTGAGACCCCAAATCTCCTCTCCCATTGGCTGTTGGGTGCCCATGGCCATTGGGTGCTCCCCATTGGTCGTATCCATCTCTGAGACCCCAAATCTCCTCTCCCATTGGCTGTTGGGTGCCCATGGCCATTGGGTGCTCCCCATTGGTCGTATCCATCTCTGAGACCCCAAATCTCCTCTCCCATTGGCTGTTGGGTGCCCATGGCCATTGGGTGCTCCCCATTGGTCGTATCCATCTCTGAGACCCCAAATCTCCTCTCCCATTGGCTGTTGGGTGCCCATGGCCATTGGGTGCTCCCCATTGGTCGTATCCATCTCTGAGACCCCAAATCTCCTCTCCCATTGGCTGTTGGGTGCCCATGGCCATTGGGTGCTCCCCATTGGTCGTATCCATCTCTGAGACCCCAAATCTCCTCTCCCATTGGCTGTTGGGTGCCCATGGCCATTGGGTGCTCCCCATTGGTTGTATCCACCTCCAAGACCCCAGATCTCCTCTCCCATGGCCATTGGGTCCCCATAACCATTGGGTCCCCATAATCCTTG
>NW_010186353.1:18037-52729 GCF_000695765.1 Mesitornis unicolor | reverse complement strand
AATCCCTAACGTTCTGTGATTCTGTGTGTGGTCATGCAACATGGATGCATTTAAAAACCAAGAAATTCTCCTCTCCAGTTTCTGCCCTTGTTTGTAAATGCAAAAATTGCATCACGTACTTGTAAAAATCAAGAGCTGAACAGAAGTTTCCAAATTCCTTTCCACTAGCTATAAATGCAAAATAAAAAGGCAACACTTAAATTACTCTTTTTTTGAAACAAGAAACTATGAAAAGAAAAAGACAGACATGTATGCTGATCTGCAGAATAACATTGTGTTCTTCAAAAATATCTAAAAAAAAGAACTTACATGGAAATAATGAGTAATGTACCTGACAGCCTTTTCAGTAAGCGTATTTTTGTCTTTCTACACAGTACAAACAAATCCAGACCTACCACTGGAGCAAATGTAGGTGTACGCTTACATGCACAACAGATGCCTCTATTTAGAAGTCTCTTGGGATAGCTGCACTTTTGAAAGATCTGCAGTGCAAATAATCAAGTACATCGAAGCTGTGGCAACGCAGTGCATTTCTTAAGTCTGTACAGCAGACAGGACTATGGATAAACTCAACAACATTAGGAAGACAAACAAGCAAGTAGCTTATTTTTTTTCATATCTTACCTGCAGCAAGCACCTATCTCGAAAAGTGTAGCCTATCAATTTGTCCAAATGCATCAGACACTGATGGTAGCGGACATGATGGGTAAGGACAGGAAGCATCATTGCATGCTGAAAAACAATTGCAATAAGGATAAGCGTTCAACTTCAGTGTACAGAGTACTCAGCTGACTAAGCTATAAATACAAATGCTTTCCATTTGCTACAACACTGAGTTCTACTGTTTCAGTTTAAATGAGGAAAAAAAAAATGGTTTCCCAAACTTCATCATCAGAGCACTTAAATCAGATTTGTCCGAAGGACAACTCTGCTTCCCTGCCTGTATGTTCCACTGCACTGGGCAGAAAGAGTCCCTCAAGCAAGGTTTAATGTTCTTATACCAGCACACATAGCTCAAATTTTGAGGACTGAAATACAGTTTTACATTTTTATCAGCTCTGATGCAGTGAAAGAAGAATTGGTATCTCCCTGGGACAACACAGAAGGCCTTTAATTTGACTCTTGCAGTTATATTGACAAAGTGCTGCTTTCACGGCCCTAAATACTTGATTGATTCAATGCATCCCCTCCCTCCTCACCATGAACACCTAACACAGCTGTTGAGGGCACACCAGCAACAATACAGGCAAAAATGGGGGTAAGTGTGCGTGTGTGGTGGTGGGAGATGGCATCTCCACAGCATGGCCTCATCCTGCTAGGCTGTGTCTAAGTGCTGCCCAGCTTTGTGGCCAAGTAGTGCACTTAATCTATTGGGTAACTTCAAGTGAGCAGGACAGAACACAGGCATTTTACATTTTTGGAATGGTTCACTCACCATTTATCCTCCCCCTCTAAGCAGTTCACTTCTGAGACTGCAAAGACCAGTGTCATTACTGTTACATGGAACTTAGAGCAACTATGGGCTATCAGAGTGACTTAAAAGAGTTTCCATCTTCTAAATGGCAATGCTTTTAAAAGCATTAATTTTAAATCACTGCACTTTATCTCTGCCCACAGAGTTGATTTATGTGTATTTAGTTTTAGTCTTCTTTAGTCTGGGAAAAAGCACGTAGTAACAGCAGCAATCTTTCATTTTACAGACATAGTTTGCCTACTCTTGGCCTCCCAGAGAAATCAAATCAAAGGACCTTCATACCAGAACTGACTGATTTAGATGTTACGGCTGCAGATGGGCCCAAAAACGTGAAATTGCTTAAAGTGGAATGTCCAGGAAGACATTAAGAGATGAATCACGGAAGATATTATGAATAACACAGAACTTTTTCAAAGCTCTCCTATATCAGAAATCTACTGTTTACTTAAACTATAAAAATAGATACAAGTTAACAACAAAAAAGATGGAAAAGGACTGTAATTTTTCCTCAGTTCTGTGAGAAGATACTGTTCCTCTATTCTCTTTCTTTGACTTCAGAAGCAGTAGTAGAATCACAAGAAATGTTTCAGACAGAAAAAAACAATTTTTAGTTATTAGCATTTTCTCATGTCAGAATTTCCCCTTTGGCCATACCAGACTTCTAAGACAGCAACAGGATTTCTCCCTATACCTTTGCCTAGCAACTTTTGAAGTTTATACTTCATATTGTTAAGTTAATATTAAATTGCAAGCATTTAATTCTAAAGTAACATCTCTAAAACAACAGCTAAAGATTGATGCAAGTGTACCTCTACTATATTTATTTGGCTGTCATAACTACTTGAATTATTACTAATACAATGATATATCAAAAATGTACTTATTTTTATCATATCACAAAGCTGGTGCCTGTCAACCACCACCAGAATAAGATCTGGCAGAGATATGTACCTTAATGTAATGCGTATGACACAAAGTATCTGAAAGGTATCTTCCTACTGAGGGTCACCTGTTTTAATCCACAAGTTAGTCGTGGCAAGGCTTTATTCTTTCACTTCATCCCAGTAAAAAGATATTTATCCACGCTTCACTGTAAATTGTTTTTTAAAGAAATATCTAAATAGAAAAATATATTAAAATAAAAATATCTAAAACCAATCCAATTGATGGATGAAGAAGCCCTTTGAGTTACACACTGGACTCAACATCTGGCTAACCTCCAGCCTCAAGCTGGCCATTCCTACCTCCTCTCCTTTGTGCTCCTCTCCTTTGTGCTCCTCAACTAGTGGCAAGAAAACTAAACTTTTAAAATAACTTATTGTGTGCGTGGAGGGGGTGAACAAGACACTGGAATAGTTCCCTAAATCAACATACCATATTGAGGTATAAGTATTAATTTTCATTTGTTTCTTCAGCCTAGAATCACAGTAAACCCTTGCAAGAGGTAAATGGCAGCTATCAAGAAAGAAAATGCACCAGACATCTCTGCGCTTTAGTCACCTGGCAGACGTCAGAGCGTATCCCTGTTTTCCAGAATCCCTGGCTACTCAACTCGACGGTCACTTCACGTCTCATTGTGTTCTTCTGACGAATTTTCTGCAGTGCTTCCTAGACAGGGAGAGAGTGGAGCTCCTGTGAAGAACTTGCTACTACAGAGCAGTAAGAATGCACACAAGAGTGCATTCACAATGTTCATTTAACATCTGGTTTTGGTGAGCACTTTCTAAGATTACTCCAGATCTTGTAACTGCCAGCAGCAGACTGCGGTGGACATGCTGGAGTACAGCACAGACAAAGGATTTTGGTACACTGAGAACAGAGGCAACATCTTTTACTGCAAATGACGGAACAACCAGTCCAACTCATACATTCAAGATGATACACAAGTAAGCTAGTTAAGGTCCTTATAATTATAGTACCTTCTTTACCCCTGTGTACAGAACAACCTCTTCGTTCAAGGCCCTCACCACATGTAGTCCTTGTTTGAAGCATTCCATAGGAATAAAACAAACTAAGTAAAAGAAAGGCTTTGTTCCATGATCTTGGCTACTCCATAATAGTTCCTGTTCAACATTATGGTTGGACTCTATGATCTTAAAGGTCTTTTCCAACCAAATGATCCTGTGATTGCCAGTACTCCCAGTGTGGGAAAGTGGTCAGCACATCGACTAGTCCTGGAGCATAGTATGATGAAATCCACAAATATTATTTCAATTAAAAAAATTAAAAGAAAAATCTGTTTTGCCCTGACCACGGGCTGTTCGGTGTTGTGTAAACAGTTTCCTTGTCTCTAGAAAATATGAAAGTGACAGATTAAGATTCTGACAGAATCATTAAAGGAAAATATTTTCTTTAAAAATGGAATGGAAAGAAAGCCAGCTAAAATAAATTATCCCTGGATCAAGATCTGGTTCCAATACTACAAAGCCTCCAGGGTATGCAAGCTCCCCACAGAGCATTCACTAATGGTAAAGACTCCCTCAGTGCTGCTTACTTCTTCAGAAGATGAAGCTTTTCAAAGCTACAACCTATCCTCCCTCTTCTCCTTTTCACTACAGGGCACTTGCTTAAAGCTGTCTCTTCTCAGCTTCCAGTCTGAAGCCTGTGAGCATCTCTGGGCAGGAACAGTCTCTGTCTTCTCTTCTGCAGAGGCTCACAGAGTGGTCCCAAGATGCACCTCTATTCAGACGCAGATTCACCAAACCTCAGATACCTCAATACCGATGTGTCTAGCACAGGAAGCTAGTTAGCCCTGGCTCCTTTTATATTCAATGAAGAGGGATAAATGGCTTTAAAAAATGCATTTCTCTCTCCATTGACTTCAAAGTGAGCCTTCAGGTCCCAATTTATGCACCTGCTGTAAACACTCAAAGTTAGGCTAGAATAATAAAGCCCCTAAGCATGACCTTGTCACAAATAATAACATCATAAAGTCTCATAGTAGCAAATAACTGATGGCAAAGGGAATACAGGTGCTTATAGATCTGCACCCTTTGTGCATTGTCTAAAATTTGCACTTTGCGACTGTGTCATTGGATGTTTTCTGGGACGGGTGTTTGCTAGATCCAGCTGCACTTTGAGGCTGACTGGCTCAGCAGCACTCATAATATATGATTCATAATCTTTAAAAGCCCATGCATCAGCCAGGTGCAGCCCTACACTTCCTTCTAAGTTACTGACACCTCCACTGGCAAAATGCATAGGTTTTCTTCATATAAAGCTTCTGCTTCAGCTCTGTATGCCTCTCTGATAGCTAACCACTCAGTAAGTGATAAATAACAAAGGAGCATTTTATCTTTTGAAGCAAAACATAATCACCTCTCTACATCCTATCCACTAAAATTTTACAAGTCAGTCATCCATTAGCCCCTAATGAAAAGACGCCCATAAAACAATGGTCTTCCCTTCTACTTGCTCTGAGTGTAGAAAGCTGTAGCAAACAAAATAACCTCCTATAGGGATTTTTTTTTCCTTGCAACTGCAGCATAGTTAAGTTACAAGATTATGGGTTTTTTCCCCATTTACATGAAAGGAAACTAAGGGCATATTTAATATCAGCATAAACAAAATGTTAACTAACACTCTTGCTCATGCAAGAATATGCTATGCTTTGCAGTGACAGTAACAATCAGGTGCTATGTCAAATGTATCAAACATTTACTGCCATCAAAGCTACACAATTAGCAAACTGGGGAAGACTCAGGAAATGGACTCAATGATCCTCATAGGTCCCTTCCAGCTCAGGACATTCTATGATTCTATGAATCATCGGAGTTTCTAACCAGGAAACATACAATACCACTTAATTAAACTCCACGCAGTACCAAAGAAGTTAAATTCTCCTCTATGTATTCTTTATGCAATTTTTCCAAATAAGAGTGCCTGGTAGACAGGCTCCAGACAAATTCAAAGCTTCAGTCCAAGATCTTAAAACAACAGATACCTGACAGCAAGCTGCTTTAGTTTGTATTTATATTACTTTATTTTTCTGATTAAAATTTGCAATTGGTTGAGCATCTGCACTTAGGAAATACTTATTGCTCATCACTCGGGGGCGGGGGTGGGGCAGGGAGAAGGGAAGTAAAAAACTAAAAGTTCAACAAATAACTAATTTAAAGATTACTGAAAATAACAACCACCACATGATTTTAACTCAAAGATCTTAAGGAATGTCACTAAGACTACCTAATAAATTACGGTTTAAAACCACACACAAGTGTGACAGTTTAAAAATGAAATGTTTAAAATTATGAGCTAGTTAAAAGTGCACTCTGAAATAAAAAGCCCTTCTCTACACTAATTCTTGAAACTATTAATGGCAATAGCTATACAGAAGTTACGTTTCTCTATAATGATAATTTCTGTGATGCGGGAAAAAACTTGCAAGACTTTGACAGCTGAAGAAAGGAAAAAAATCCATTCAGTAACAGGCAAAGATAAAAATAAAACTAGTGTTAACAGCCCGCAAAGAAAATCTTTTGTGAAGGACTTCTATTGTTTCCATAAACAGAGTGGTTATATGGTTTTATTCCATCCTGAATTACCATGCTTAGTTATAGGAAGGCACAGCATACCTCTCTTTGTGATAATTTCTGTTTATCAGCCTGTTTGACTTTGGGACTATTAGCCAGCAGGTGACGCAGCTTCACATAACTCTTCCACAGCTTTTGATATCTAAAGGACAAAACCAGAAAGCAAATAGTTTAGTCAATACAACAGAAGTCTCTCACCATTTGTCCTTATGAAAATAGCTATGCACAGATTGTCTACAAGCATTTTGCTCCAGGAAAAAAACCCTCAAAACATTTTCCAAGAGAGGTGACAGTGTCTGTGCAGATGTTCCAGTGGGGTGGACACAGCAGCAGAGAGGAGCACTAGTGTGCAGTGTGAGGTGAAAAGAAAAGCTCAGTGCAGAACCCAGGTCCCTCAGTAGCCACCCATCCTCTCCAAAGGGCCACTTCTACATGTTGAAAAGACAGCATGACATCTCAATTCAGGCAGGTGAAAAACCCTTCTTCTTCACAGCGTTTACCTGTCACTCACTGAAAAGCAGTAGTAACCTTTCCCAAGATGTCTGTCCTTACACTTGCTGATACATTTCAGTGAAGCACATGAGGAAAAGTTACACAACTCATGTGCAACACTAAGTCATTCTGCGGAGAGTGAAATAAAAGTTTCATGCCTTATATGTTTGTGCTGAATGGAAAGTCAAGTTTTCTCCATGGTTAGCATATGTTAACTTAGGATTTCCGTTCTTCTCCAACCATCTAGCCTTTTCATATTTTGGAGGTGCCTTCCAGTTACACTATTCTCTCTCTACAAACCTGCAAGTGGCCTCTTGAACTGATGAACTTTTGAAGCTTTGAACTTTTTGAAGGCTTGAGGAACCTTTGGTCTGACCTAGAAGAGCTGTTCTCAGGTTGAGAGATTTCATACTGCACATGCATGCGTATTTACTTCATCAGATCCTGAATTATGCCAGAAAAGTTGTAACTTATATACTCTAATTTATCAACTAAATAATAATAATAATCAACTAAAGAGCTTGTATCCAACGTCATAAGCATTAAGCTTTATATCAGACTCAACTAAGCATAAACAAGCCCTATTTAATCCACAAATGACAGCAGCAATGTGTTTCTGAATGAAAGATGGAAGGAAAAGCAACTTACTGAGGATCTCCAGCATAACTGAGTTGAGCAGGCCGTATTCCGAAGTGGACAATAATGGGGAAAGTAATTACATCAGCATTGAACTGCTCACGGTCCAGTTGATCAATACGGACTGAGCTGGGTTTCTAGGAGAAAAAACAAAATATACCTACTTGACAACAGCTCCATGGAAAATGTATTGCCTCTAGCTTACCACTATCCAGGAACCACAAAACAGCAATATTCCAAGCTTATTAAGACACACATAAAACTAATAATTAATATTCTAATAAATATTTGGCAATGACAACAACTGAAACAGAGTTAATTGACTTAGCTCTCCCAACAAAAAAAATAGAGTGTCTTCATTTTCATTAAACAAGTCAGGAAATTTACAGTTTGAATGTTTCAGAGAACTTGAAGCAACTTTCTTTGGTTGAACCACACACTGGAAATAAAATCAGGATTAGCATTCTGGCATCCAAGTTCCCACATGCCTGAGTAGTTTGCTAAGATCAGGCTACCCCTCTAATTTTAGTTCTGTTCCTGATTTTCCAAAGCAAGTAAAGCCATTATTAGCTTCATTCAATCACACCAACTAAACAGCATTAAAAAATCTGTCACGCTACTCTTAGAAAAGGCTCCTAGGCTGATGTGTACAATCAGGAATAGTCTTGAATAATGAGGAGACTTTTGTCCTTTTTACACTTCAAAACAGAAGTTCTTTTTATAGTTAAAAAGGACCGTGAAGAAGGAGGCAACTTTCGCTTCACCTCTACAAACACAGAAAATAAGTAATTGCACATCACTGTAGAAGACATGCTGCTTACAGAATTCTTGATCACTTATTTAACATATTTAAAAACTCAGTTGAAGGCTCACAGTTTGTCTCCAAGTAAACATTTTCTCCATTACCTGGCAAGCTACTTTGTTGTGTGCCTGCTTACTCCCCACTTTGCAATCAACTAGATGAGGCCACTATTTTCTGCTTGTCTAAGATTTCAGAAAAAGGGCATTACTTCTAGTTACCTGCATCTCAAAACTTCTAATTTAGCACTGTGAATTTCTGAACGATGAGTTTCAGAGCTACAGAAACAGCTCCCACCATTCTCTTCACAAAACAAAAAAACTGTGTCAAGAACAAAGCTTTCACCCTTCAAACCACCTTGGTAGAACTGTTCACAGGAATCATTTTCTGCATGGATAAGCAAAGCCAATTCTAGAAATAAAAGTAAGCCTCATCAGGTGGCTGCATTTCCAATCTATTCTGTAAAAACTAAACTTACTTAAAACTTTGACATTCAGATAGAGAAGCATTTTCCGAGGGGAAAAATGCTTATCAACTTCCCTTTGGACATGACGACTGAACATAAAGTTCCATCTCCCCAAACAAGAGAAAAATAAATATATTAAGTGAGTTACCTCATGCTGTTAAGTTTAAAGAAAAAAGAAGGTTTTCCCCACAGCACTTCCAATAAAAAGAGATTATTAGAACAAAATCTAATGAAAAACATGGGGAGGATTTGTAGGAGGTAGAATGTTGTTCTCTAAATCTGAGCTTAAAGTCCTGAAATTTATCTGTTTTTGTGGGGTTTGCACAAAGTCAATATGTAAAAGTTTATAACTTCACAGAACTTCTCCTCTCTTAACACTAAAAATAAGGAACTTCTCCCTACTCAAAAAATAAGGAGCCTTGCTCCACAACTCCCCTGAAAATCAGTCACAAAATATGATTAACAGAACATGAAAAAAAATTATACTAGATACAACAATTACAATATTTTTAAAATTATACATAATATTTCTTATTCAAATGTTTCACATTTTAGACACATAAATAAAAGTAATCTGATCCTCAAAAGCGTGAAAGGGAGAAGAGCTTTCCATATACCTATAGCAGGGTCTGTGTGCAACGTGTGCCTGGGGACCACTCGAAACCAGACTCTATTTATATGCCACTGTCTTTGAGATTTGTCACTCAGTTACACAGCTCTTCACAGATGCCTGATAACAATTTGGACAAGGAACTCCTTATTTAAAACTTGATGACAATTGTTCCTTCACTAAGGGTTATGAGAGGGGAGACGCTAGGCTATGCTTTTTCCCCTCAGCACAAGGAACGCTCACTTCCTCTCTGGTGCTGTTTCTGAACATTAAATGAACAAACAGCACCATACAGAAACATAAGAGTATAAACTGCACACCAGCAGATGGGATGCAAGCAAATTAAATGTTATTCTTCCAGATTTTTATCACTGTGTTCTTTTAAAAGTGCTGTGAGAGACCATCTAATGATCACAACCTTGCTTTTAAAATCTCATCAAAACCAAAGTAATTCTAACAGAACAGAGGCACGTTATCTTTGTTTCCTACTCCAAACCTCATCAACCAAGGCTTTGCTGATATTAGAAGACGTGGCAATACTGCATGCAGATGTACAAAAGTATGTCAAAATACATATAATATATTTGTACTAGTGAGAAAAGCAGCAATAGTTTAGGAAGAAAGTGAAGTGTTAATGAGGATAAAAATTTATGAACCTTTAAAGCTATTTCAACACAAAGTTTCACTGAATTAAGCAAACATCAGGAATAAACTACATGGTTTTAAATACAACTGAACTACTGTTAGTTGTTAAAGTAAATGGGATTTGTATGTCTATCAAAATTTTTTCCCTTCTTCATCATGCACATATACACCTCACTTAAAAAAAACCCAACAAAACAACACAAACAAAAAACAAAACCAAACAAAAACCATATATAAAACCTAGATCTGCTCACAAGAGGAATTCTTATTTTGAAGTTATGATTTTACGTTGTTGCGTCAAGTGGATAAAATTGAAGAGCTGTCATTTTCTAAAACAGTTTCACATTGTCTCTATAACAGAACTGTTTTATCTTCTAACATAAAAGGTATAGAAAATAATTTTATACTCTTTTCCTCACTTACTTTCACACTCGATAGAATATAGTGCAATGAACAGAAAAAAATCATCAACTAAGAAGAAAGTCATTGCAATCTTCTTGAGGGTAAAAAAAACTTATTCCAGTGATGGCATTTTAACATGACAACATTTCAAGGTACTGCAGATTTCTTTTCTACTTAGATATTTTGATGTTCACATGCATCTCTAAAAAGTCTTGTAGAATGCAGTTTGTCAGTAAAAATCACACAAAATCTCAAAATTAACACTACCACTCACAAACTGCACTGCCTTGTGCATACAGACACATTTACAGTTCAGTGACTCCAGGAAGGAACATATATGCATTCCTTCGTACTAAACAAAACCGCAAGTTTTCAGCTAGCTGAAATCAGCATACCTTCAAGCAAAACCACTGAAGTTATGTCAGCACATACATTTAGATGTTGACGACTTGTGCACTAGCATGTACCTTGTACCACAGAAACCACAGGCAACTTTAAGTCAAACAATTAAGGCTGTCTAACAGTTTTTGTTATGAGATTCTGGTTTAGGACTCAGTTTTAACCAGCTCAGGAAGAACTCTCCACAGTGAGAGTTCACATGTATTTCATGCTGCCACAGATGATCTAATTTTCCTTTTGGTCTGGAAAGTTTCAGCCAGAACAAAAACACTCAGAATGAAATCAAAGGAAAAAATAAATTATGTTGCCCAAGTTATGATTAGCTTATAAAGCAGTTCAATAAATGTAATGCTACCATACTTAAAAATATGAAATTGAAAAGTATATTCAGGAAGTCACCTTGGCTGCAGTTTGGGGACAGGTTTTTCAGTTAGCAACTAAATTTCCCCTTAGGCATGATATCAAGTCACACTTTTTCTGGAGAAGCTAAGAAGTTGAGCTATGAGCAAAGGAGGAAAATGAAAACAGAGAAAGAAAGGTATTATAACTGAGAAAGCTGCATGGTACTCTAAAATATAAGGTCCAGAACATGCCTCTACTACTGAGATACCACTTGTGACACTGACCAAACCCTGCAGCTTTTAGTGGACATCATCTATTCTTGTGACTCACACTTTTCAAGTGTGAAAGTCAGAAAAATGGGCTAAATTCATATAAACACTAGAGTTGAAAGGAACTGTGTTTAGAGAACACATGCTTTAAAATACTAATTGTTCCAAAAATAATAAGCCCATAGGGGTTTCAAGTTTAGCAATGACAGTTAATGAGTGCCATTTATTAAAGTATATAAAATTCCTCAGTGTGAGAGCAACATAGAAACAATGTGGAAAAAAAACAAATAGGCAGAAAGCACCTTCTCCATATTCAAGACAGAACCTGGAGAGAGCACTTTAAACACAGCGAGGGGGTCAAAAGAGGATGATGAAAGAAAATAGCAAACAGTTACTAATTCTCTGGTCCTGTGTCAGGAAAAAGAGAATGAGATCATGCACATAAAGACTGTGAGAAAATAAGAAAGCAGAGGAGCAAACGACAGCTTCACATACATAAAATATAGCCATTCCTTTTAATGCACACATTGAAACAGTGCTCATCTGGAAATCTGCCCTTCAGTAGAGCAGCAGAGGGTGCAATTCTTCCAAGGGCTGGAACAAGCCAACGAACCTATAGCAAACTGCAACTGTCACTGGTCAACTTTTCCCTTTCCAATTCAGCTCATAGCAGACTCTCTGAAACAAGACGTGTATGTGCATTGGGTTGTTCACAAATCAGAATTATTTGCTCTACCATGCCAGGGCTGGTAACGATCATCCCTTTGCATTCTTCTGCATATTTCTGCCATTCCAGTTCTTCCCACTGAAGCATGTTGGCAATCTCCTCTTCAGGCACCAGAGCTTTATTGCATCGTAACAAGTAGAGAAGAATCTGATGCATTGAGAGTACTTCTTTTCCTCCATCTTAAAACCATAAATAAATAAATAAATAAAAAAATAAATAGAGACATATTTCAGATATTCATTCCTAAAGCATGAGCAAAAGAGAAAATATGCAGAACGCAAAAAATACTTGGATGAGCAAAATAAAATGCAAAATGCTTAAAGAGACTTGACAAATAGGAAGGCAAATGTTTTATTGATAACTGCGCATGCATAAATGCTTTGCTAAACTGGAAGGAATAATGGTAATGGTAGCAAAAGTAACAGTTTGATAATACTGCAAAGCTGAAGTTTCTAACTTGCCTGAAAAAACACTTTAAAACGAGTAGGCAGAACAATCAGTTACATTGTCCAGTTATGTCTTCCTTTTCACACTTCTGCCATTCTTATTACAATGCTAGTTAAAAAGTCTTTAGGTGTTCATGCAGCTTTTCTAAAGACCACTAAAAATTTTACAGGATACTTTCGGATGAATGCAGCAAGTTACCCTAGCACTTTACATTCATCTGTAGTGCTTAAATGCAGTACCTGCGGTAATGAAGACTAAAGAACCTCATACTGTCTTAGGTCACTAAATGAACCAAGGGCACATGGAAACTGCTAAATACTTCCAAGACCCCATGAAACATGCACAGCAAAGGTTGCTAGTAACAAAAGAGGACAGTATAATAACCACTCATACGAGTAAAAGGATAGACATGTTACTATAGTGCTTTAGTTTTGACACATATCTCTCCGACTCCCTGCAACAACAGGGTGTTAATTTGCAGGTATGGAGACATCTTCAAGTTTCATCCCCACAGAGCTCACACATTGATTTCTCTTCCCATTAAAGCAGCAATCTAGTCCTGCCACTGAGTACATTCTCTCTATCACTAAACAACACACAAACGCAAAAAGAAAAAAAAAAAGGAATGGAGGAAAACAAAAGCCTCAGAGCAATAAGGGGTATGATGCCACAGCACAAGGAGTGTGATCCCAGGCACACAGGAAAAGCCTTGCAGAACCGCTGCATAACAGCAGTGTTGCATAAGATTATGTCCTCTACAAGACACACAAGGGAACAAGTACTTTTCTTACTTCAGCTGGGATAACAGCACCATGGTACACAGAAGATTAAAGAGAGTGATATAACTGGGCCTCTTGGAGCAATTAACCTCATTCAAATTCCAAGAGGGAATCTTAAATGGGGAAAATACATACCAGATCTCACTAGAAACAGAAAATACTTCTAAATAGCTACAGGGGCAGGCTTTTAAATGTGCAGAGTTTTCCTTTCCTTCAAATTAAAGGGGGGGCTCAGTTTACAATACTTTTGTCTTTGTCAACAACTAGATTACACTGTTATGCAGGTGGTAGCTCACGTCTGACAATCACTAAAAAACGAAAGTGCAGCCTTACCTAAGATGGTG
Source organism: Mesitornis unicolor (assembly GCF_000695765.1). Taxonomy (NCBI): domain Eukaryota; kingdom Metazoa; phylum Chordata; class Aves; order Mesitornithiformes; family Mesitornithidae; genus Mesitornis; species Mesitornis unicolor. The sequence goes on along the minus strand of NW_010186353.1, from coordinate 39,366 downwards.
TACCAGAAGGGTACGGTTTGCTATGGATAACTGTGCTAAACAGTAGTTAGAGACTTGACTTTTCCTGAGTCAGAACATGCAGTAGTTGGGGTCTCAAATGTTTTTTCTCTAGTCTTGTACTCTCTTAACGTATTTATCATCACAAAAATCTGTGACAATGTATACCATACAGCAACTTTTTCACATGCTGAAACCATACATTTCTGGCACTCAGTGAACCCAGTATGATTAGCTCAAAGCTTAGAGCTACCCTAAGGCCTGTCTCTAAGTAATCCACATAGAAAACCTGAAGTCCCAAACCTCCTATTTTTAGATCATGTTAGAAAAATAAGAAAGAAATAAAAGGAGAGGGGATGGAAAACCAGCAATTCATTTCTATCGTTTAAAGAGACGGTTGATGGATATGTGGAGATTTGTTGCACCAATATATCTTCTTTGATTAGACATAGATAAATAATGTTCTGCATACATACCTGAAGGAAATAGATTTTCACTCTCTGGAAATTAAAAATCTCCATGGATATCTCAGAAAATAATCAATACATAAAGCAAACATGATTAAAAAATATCTGTCAAAGATGCTATAAGGCAACTGTGTATGCAGAAATATCAGGAAAATTACATTTTTAAAAAGAGTTAGAAGGCTGAGAACCTTGAGCAGGAAGCACAGAGGAATACATGTTATAGAGACCCATCTCTCCCTATCAGTAAACAATCCAAAAGTGCAGAAAGAGCTGACTTCTAAACTGAGATAAAACAAATCAGAATATAAAACCTCCAAACTAACAGGAAAACACCCTCAGGCTACACAAACTAGGCAGGTCAAACTCGTTCTCATTTTGTGATGAGGTCAAGTTAATCAGCCACATGTGGCTTGATGGCTTATTTCATAAATTGCTTCAGCAGAACCAAATCAATGTTTGCTAGCAAGTCTCAGAGCTCTGCTTCTGATTGAACAGTGTTGTGTATCCAGGAAGGAACAACAATTAGAAATGTAGTCATTTAGCCATCAGTACTCTCCACAGTAACGAGTCAAACCTCATTTAGCTACAGCTATAATTAATATTTCAACTAAGTTTCAAAGCCCAGAGCAGAGAGCACCTCCAGGCCATAGCCCTCTTGATGAAAATTCTCATGTCTCATCTACACCCTCAGTCCAGCAACCAAAACGCACCCTCCTGTTCACACAATCCTTCTGAAGAAATCACTGGCAGTATCTCAGCAGGACACATCTTCAATGGAGCCATGACATTTACATCAACTGAAAGTCTGTCCTAGCATCTTAGGACGTGTTAAATGCCTGTGTATGCTGTTCACTCAAAACGAGCGTAACACTCGACACTGAAGCTTGTCCTTCGCCGGCAGGTCAGGGTTGAATTGCATCGGAATGGTGTTTTTCCCTTTCACTGGTTGCTGCAAGGTCTAAGCTTGCATTAAGATAAAGAAACAATCAGAACATGTGCTCAGCAGTGTCAATCACACTGACTCTGAAATCCGCACATCAAGAATTTTAATATAATCACACGGTATCCTGAAGAGCACAGGGAACACTAAATTGAGTTTCTCATATGAGATTAGGTAAACAGCACTCCTCATATGCCACAGCTCTACTGCAGGGTAGGGCAAAGATGATCTGGCACTGTCTAAAATCATCACAACAGAGACAAAAGCTGGAAGTAAGACTTTGCCTGCCCATCTGAATCCCAGCTCTGAGTAAACCATCCACGGTGCCAGTAAGCACTGCCAGCTTCAGATGGAAGCACCAGATCTCTACACCGATGAACTATTTGACTTGCAGTAAAGCTTCTTTGTGGGTTGTTTTTTTTTGAGATTTCTTGGTGTTTTTTTGGGTTTTTTAGATCAAATTTCCATAAAGCTACATAATACAAACATTACCTGGAAGAAATCTCACAAATCGCGGCATGAAGTGAAATCTGGGGCAGGAAATAGAATCATTTTCAAGTGAAGGACCTTAAATAAGAAAAAAAAACACAGAAAATTTATAGAAATTAATATATAGAAATTTATAGAAAACAGCAATGTATTTGCAAATAAAGAAAAAAGGCAGCAAGCCTGCCACAGATGAAGTCAATGGTAACAACTCTCTACTGAAAGAATTCACATGGACAATTTCAAAGAAAGCTACAAAAAATTTGTTTTATATAATTAATTTACTTAAGCCTTACAGACACAAGCACTAGCTTATTAGTCCTTTCTGATTAGTGGGGTATTTTTTTGGTTACAATAACAAAGACAACACCGAAATTTCCAGCATGCTATTTTGTGTCATTTTTTTTTTCTCATTTCCTATTTCATCATCCAAAGCTTTGCAAGAAAACAAAAACAAAACAGTAAGTACCTGGTGTTAAAAAAGGAAAAAACAATCAGAAACAGTGATACAAAAGACAACATTGATATTAAAATACATTTAGTATCAAACCAACAGCGGCTACGCAAAATGGATGACACTTGTAACGCTCCTCTGTTTGACTGCAGAAAGTGCAGAGTGCATCTGTAACGCAAAGTCAAGACACCAAAACACACCTACAGATTCTGAAATAAATTCCTCGGCCATTCTCAGTTGTCTTTTAGACCAAGAGAAGGATCGTCCCTGAAATTCTCCTTTGATGCAGTCTTCACCGAAACATGTATTTTCATCTTGTCAAGTCAAAAACAGTCAGCTATAATGATATGTTATTCCTCTACAGCTGTCTGCATGACACTGCTTTGTAAGTTGACTGTAGAGAAATACTGTATGAGCAACTTGTTTGTTAGCTTGTAAAAAAGGAGAATAGTTTACCCAACACCTTGGCTTTCAGAATACCCCATGTACATGATCCTGTGCAATATTAAACATACAGTAATATTTGCTGTTTGATTAAAAAGAGCAGTTTTGGATTAAGGAAGAAATTTAGTTTATCTTCAAGAATATAGTGCCAAGTCTGTACATTTTAACTGCTACAGTCCACACTAATGAACTCCAATACATTTCATCTTCTTGAAAAACAAAGTAGACGTTTATCCCACTCACGTAAACCAGCATTTGACCTCATTCTTTTGAGGTACTTCTCCGTTTGTTATTTTTTTTCTTTTAAAAGCAAAGAACATAACAAAATACAGTCTTATTTACAAAAACTGCAAATAATTGGGGTTTTGTAAGTTTTTTCTTCCTCTAAGTAAAAGTTACCATTAAGATTCCAGTCATAGAGCTCCAAAATATCTTTGAATAGATATGAAGAGAACAGCTCAAGACCTCTCACACAAAAATTCTGGGGAAAGAGAAAATAAACCAGAATTATAATTATATAGTAGTAATGCCACTGACGCATATTTAAATAAAACAACGAAAATAAACTGTGTCTTCATATTTGCCAACTGCTAGACACTGGGCTTTGGAAACAGTATTGATATATCTATAATCATATACTGTAACATAACATAGTGATCTCTTCAGAAAGCACTGTCAAGAAAGCATTGTAATAAAAACTCTTTAGTCAATGTCCAACTCAACACAATAGGCAGAAATTATGAATCTACAATAATTCACCATGCACTAAAACCCTTTCACCTAGTAAACTAAGTAGATTACATATTTCCAAGAAGAATCTTTTTAATAATTCATTTTTTCCTACATGTTCATATTACAAGTTTATAAATCACCATCTGTGATATCATGTTCATTTCCATAGCAACATATCAATACAATGCAAAATGAGGATTTTGACCTCAGGAGCCAACAGGAAAGAAGAAAAAAAAAAAAAAAAAAGGAAAAAAGTACTTCTCATCAAGTGTGGAAGCAGCTCCTCCAAGGCAAAGAACCTTCATTCAGAAATGAACAAAATCAGGCCACGTTGATATAAACTGTATGTGTATGATACCAGCCATAAATCCCAAACCCAACAGCAAAATCTCTTTCACAAGAATGCATTAGTAAAGATGATCTGCAAATAGCACTGCAGCCAATTGACCAGCAGTCCAAAAAAAAAAAAAAAAAGTCAAATTCCTTATTTTCCTTGGTGGCCATTTTGCGTTTCAGAACAAGATTTGGAGACAACGCAGCAGATTCAGTAACAAGAAATGAATTGCTTTGATCACATTAATCTTGCTGAGGAATGTCAGGGCTCTTGCATATATTTAGATGCTGTTGAGCAACAAGAAGAGAGATAACTAGAAAGAAAAAATGTAAATATATGTGACTAAATTAAACACTGATCGTATCTTTGTAGTTAATATGCAGGGGTGTTTCCGTACCTACGCATGCTGTTCCACTGTAGCAATTTACTTCACAAACTGGCTTCACCAGGAATTAATTTGTAATAAAAAAAATATTATGAACTGAATGTGCTTTGTTTTCATCCACCGGAAATTTATTTTGGCAACAGCTTGTATTAAGTACTGATAAGCAATCTTCAGAGCTTCAAACTCATGAATAAGTTTCAGCTCTGCTATTGACTTATATGATCCTGGCAAATCAGCACCTCCATATGACTTATTTTTGTCATCTGTAAAAGAAGGATAATGCCTAACTCAGCTTACAGACAAGAGTAGCTGACACATACTGTATATAACTTAAAATGAAAAGGAGCTATGGATATAAGCACTTCTTACTATTTGATTTTAACATATGATAGCCTAGGTAGATGGATTTATGCTAGTATATGTGAGTGCAAGTTCATTTTAAGCCATTCATTAAGAACAGAGCCTGTCACCTAGAGATGGCATTCTGAAAAGCTAATCCATTAAGCATATCAACAACTCAACCCACTCTGGCTTTTTGACTAATTATCCTTCTTACCTCAGGCATCATCTCCTCAATGAAATGAATTGTATAGTCAATGTTAAATCTGATTACTTTACACAGAGGAATCTGGAAGGAAAATAGAAATTCAGCATGAAAAAATATAAAGCATCAAATGTATAGTTAATACAATTTTGTCTGCAAAGGTATTATTGTCTGCTGAAAAGGGCACTTACTAAAACAGCTACTCTGAGGGATCATACAAAGACAGGAACACAAGCGTGTGCAACAGAAGTAACAGTTCTAACCTTAACCTCTGCAGTAACAAAGGACTGACAGGAAGAATGGTAAAGAAAGATTAAATAATGCCATCTACTGGAGATGAAATTTTGTTTAGAAGAGAAAGCAAAGCTCAGTAAACCCACATCTTCTCTCACTGGTATATTTGGAAGTGAATTTATTGTTGTGACACTACATGTCTGATTGATACAGTGACCTGAGGGCAAGGTGTTTTTAGCACACTGCCAATTCTGTTAGGTATACTGTCCTAAAATATGGTTTTAAGTCATAGCAACACAATGTAAGAACTTCAAGATAAATGTATAGGTTTTTATTAACTTCATGTAATAAATATTCTCAGAAGTTCACTCAACTAACTAGTAAGAAAAACATCTGATTCCTTTTTTTCAATCTTGAAAAAAAGTTCATTTGTTTGCAAAGTTCATGGACTGCGGAAGGTGTTTGTTTGGTTGGTTTTTTTAAATGTGATTTTTTTCAAGCAAAAATGCTGAATTTCTGAAAGACTACTCAAATGCCTAATCCTACCCTACACACCTACAGCTCTTAACAAGTTTTACTATTCACTGGCCTTGCAAGCATAAAAGAATCTTAGGACAATTTTATGGTCTGTAAAAGTAAGGCAACCCAGGGTTATTTTGCCTAGATAAGCACACAAATACCGGAATGGTGCCGGAATTGCACTGAACTCAATGGACTTTGCAGACATGGAATATTCTGCTTGCATCTTCTTGCAGCCCACTGACAAACATGTGACTATTTTGTCTACCAAAATTGGTTGATATCTGCATGATAAACTAAGGGGCTGCACCAAAATACCAAACAAAAATAGCATTTCCCACTATGTGGTACAATATTAAATGTGAACACAGAAATAAAAAATTTGGAGGTCAAATGTACCATTCAGAATCTGAGAAGAAAACCTGTCACACTTAAATCAGCAGGGCTTTAAAAAAAAAAATAAAAACACAGGGAGTGTTTGTTTACTTTCTAACATGTAAATTCAATCAGCAGAGGATATTCTGATTCAGAAACTCGGCAGCTTGGGGTATTTTTCTTTGTATTAAATTGAAAATGAATGCGTTAAAGATGTGACCACGACCAAAATCTCCATCAAGTAGAGTTCCACATACACAAGCAAATAAACAGTAAGAGAATATGGGGTTGTTACTGTAAAATTGCTTTGGTAGTTGTATTAAGAAAACTGTAATTTCTCTTATGACTGTACTAACCTTCTTCCCTAATATCTGACCTGCTCAATTATTACTGAATAATATCAATAACAGCAGTAAGAATTTAAACAGTGTACAAAGCTAAGACTGCAAATTACAGAAATTTGGTTCATCCAAAGATGTTGGTGTTTGGATCTCTATTTTTGCTACTCGTTGCCACCTCCCTTTTATCAAATATGTTCCAAAACGTCTCTCAAACAGCAGCTTTTATGTTGCCAAAAATAATCTCAAGACAACAACAGATTCCCTCCAAAGGGCTTTATACCTGTTAGTAACAGGAACTGGCAATACAGTGTTGCTTTGGATTCAACTCCACAAAAAAGTAGTATTTTGCTGCTGTTCACTTCCTCTATTTGGAATTAGAACAAACACACTTTACAGTAAGAGTAGGCTTCACTAACTGCTCATGTCAGACAAGACGACTTTTCCTTGTTCTCTCTATCCATAACACTCTGCCTTCCTGTCATGCAGCTGACACAAAAATTATAAAGACAAGGTGGTCCTTTTACCCTTTTAATGGGAGTAAAACTGTTCCTTCTTTACGTTTTCACTTTGCAAATCAGCAAAGTCTCAGGACAAATTTGCCTTGAATCCCAAGGCTGAGTCAGTGCTACCTGGCAGCAATGCTTCACAATGCAACCCCATGGGCTGAACTCTACTCTCCTACTGACTTCTCATCAGCATTACAGTCCCTTCTGCTCACCAAAAGTAAAATGCTGTCATATATATTATGCAAGCAAACTGTCATAAAAAAGGCTTTCTTCTCAGTGCCTCTCAGTTCCAGTATTCTGTGCTGATAACTGTTCTTATACTGGGTTTTGGCATTGGTGGTATAGCTAGTAACAGGTATAAAACCAAGGAAGGAAAGAAACAAACCCTATAACATTTGAAAAAACAGTTATTGAAATATCAAGATTAAAAAAAAATCTGCATATGTACAGAAGTTAATTCATTCAGATAAGGCTAACTTGGCTTATATTGGAAAAGCAGGGCAGTCAGGTACCAATCATCCTTTTCTTGGAATATTTACTTTCAAAACAAAATTAATTGCCTTTAAATACCTACAACTTTCAATAAAAATCCTGAAGAAGCTGAACAGATGTTAGAAATTAGTGGATACGTATAGGTAAATTTTTAGAAGAGAGTGGCTCTCTGGAAAAATGTCCGTTTGTCACTTAATAAAGAGAAAGGCTTTATTTTTTTTAAATCTGTTGATGTTTTTTCAACTTTTTCAACTTAACAAACCTCCTGATTCGATTAAATCCAATTAACAGTTTCAACAATTTAATCCATGGCTTGTTTCACTTCCAAACTGTGAAACATGTTAAAACATTACTCTGATGCACGTCAGAGTCTCAGTCACAGTTTGAAGACTAGGCTTACCACAATTAGTCAGGACAAAACATGAGACTCATTAGCACAAATGTCTTTCCCATGACCCAAATGCTGGTGAGATGTTTGCAACATGTATGTGCTGTTGTTTTAGAGAAGTTCTACTTCAGGGCAGAAACAGCTTGCCTTCCAAAAAAATCTCACATATGTAGCAATGAACATACTTACATTTGTTAGTGGGGCATGTGCAAACATTGAGAACCCTTCAAAGATATATTCATGGTCATCATACTCAATAACAGTAGGTCTGTCTGTCTAAAAAAAAAACCAACAAAAAAAGCAAACAAAACCATCACAGAATAAGCAAGAACTACTTCCATTATTGAAAATAAAATTAGAGTCCTAGCTACAATGATCTATAAAGTACTTACTAAGAAGTTCGTGGGAGGCGACACAGTAATTCGATAGTGGTATAGTCTTCCAGCGTTGTTGGTCATGGGGCGACATGGTTTAATGGCCTTAAAGAAAGGGATAAGTAGAATTATGTGTAGAGTCAAGGCAAATTTAGATTAAAAGAGAGAATAAAGCATTCCTAACAGCCATGAAATATGCACTAGGAAAAATTAAATAAAAGCAGGTAGTCATAATTAAGCATTCTGGGAAGAGGGAAAGTGGGACTTTATCTACATTTTCACTTTCAGAAATATTTTTAAAGCTATTTGAAAGGAAAAAAGGAAAAAACATTGCTGTAATTTTTTCATTTTCCATTTGACTCTATCATTCCTACACATAGCAGGCAGTTGTTTACATACCAGACTAATTTCTTCCTTTACAAAAATTTGTTTCTGGAAACTGTTTTTAAAAGCTTATGAAAAGGAATCTGGACTTCATATGAGAAGATCTCAAAGTACACTATCAAGATAGACAGGCATCAGCTCATCTGTCTCGGGGAGACCTGGGGTCTGAAGAGAACAGATTAGTCTATCACAAAGAGGCAGCTCTGGTAACCCTGCTCTGTCTAACAGCTTGAAGTGTCCAAAGGCAGCCATTCCTCTGTGCAACACCAAACACCTGGGATTTGTGTTTACTTCCAGCTTGCTCTGAAGCAGACCAGTTTAAAGACTTGAAAATCCTCAGCAGTCAGACAAAACCAGTTTCTCATATGCCCTACATCCGACTTCAAGATAGTTACAAACCAGCCAGTTTAAAGGTAGGCAGTATTATCTATAGGACACTGCAAAAACTAGTATATATGAGGTGATTTTCTGAAACCTCAAATTCCCAGCTGGCCTTGCTGCAGGATGTATCTGCCTTCATGCAGCAGGTTTTATGTATCGCTCTTCTCTTGCTAAAATTTTCTCCCTTGTTCTATGCAAGAAAAGCACTAGAGATGATGCAGGGAGAAATGTTTACAGTGCATACGTGCTCTAGTGCTAAGGCAGAACACCTCCTGACAAGCTTCCTTTTCCTGTCAGCAGTAGAATTACTATGTTATTTACTTTTCCTTTTACTTTTAAAGCAATTCCTTCATAGAGGGTCCTCATAACATATTCATCCACTTGAAGAGCGTAGATCTTTGACCACAACTTCTTTTTTATTAATGTAATTGTGTTTCAGAAACCTTTAAAAAAATCACACAAAACCCAGACCTAAACAAATACAAGCAAGTTTTCCATAGTCTTCCAGTGGATTTCATTACCAGCCTTGCGTTTTAAATACGAGGTTACAAAACTAGGTGATTTATAGTTGCACAGGAGTTCTTACTAACTCTGTAGATCATGGGGAAAAAAACCAAACCAAACTCAAATCCACCCAAGTATGAGTTTACAGCAGCAAGTTTGTACTCATAACTGCAATTCTTAGAATGACTTACCTCTTCGCCAGGATAAATGCCATGTCTTATTCCTGTTCGTCGGGCTTTAGCACTGCACTTGCACAAAGGTCCATCATTCATCTGTCAAACCCAAAATAGGATTCTGTTTTTATTGAAAAGCCGTTTTGGAAAAGTATGTTGAGTTTAATGCCCAGAGTGCTGATGCTTCTAAAAGCCTGTCATGCTTAGATTAAATGGATATTCTTAAGCCAATAAAACTGAAAACAAACTAATGTTAGAAAACCGCACAACAGCATTAGAAATTCATCACTGTTTCAGAAGCACAAGATGGAAAAAATACTCTCAGCTGAATTGTACCACTTTACTAACATATACTTTTTCAATTTCTTATACATACAAGCAGCACGCTGCCTGCCTAAATGAGATTCAGGTCCTAAACGTGCACATGCAAATATCCATGTGTTGAAATTTCCATGTTCAAACAGTTCCACTCAATTCACCAAATGAAATCCTATCCCTGATTAACCTCTCTGCAATGTGGCAAGGCTATCACCAGAAGTATGCAAAACAGACCTGTTGAAGACGTTACTTTGTTACTTTACAGAAGTAATGGGAATACTTCAAATGCATCTTGCAAACAGATCAGTGTAAAAGAGGAAGAGGGGAAGGAAAAAATGTCCACTTCGATATTCAGTATCAAGTAGCTGTATTAAAAAGGGTCATTGCACATTGTATAAAGCTAGTGTTTGTCTTTTCACTTTTATGACTAAGTTGAAAGTAGACTATCAACTACTACAAGATCCTAAGACTTTCTGCTCTTAACTTCATGCCCATCACAGAAATCCAACAAAACCATCCCAGAACCAAACCAGAGAAGCAAATGAAGTTCCCAACCACAGGCTTTAATGGAGTTTTCCAAAGTCTGAATCCAAGAACTGAAACATTATTTTTAGACTTAGGAAAAAACCAAACAACTTTGCAATGCAATAAAAAAGCCAGCAGAACTTCCCATTATAAGCAGTCTGAAAAGGGAAACGGCATCAATGGTGGAGCTAAATGGTATCATCAGCAAATAGGTATCACGTAAAGATACCTTAGGAAGCAAAAACCACCAAACTGCTGTTAATGTAGTCTTCAGACAGTTGGAAGAGGGATGCAACTTCTTTGTTTTTATGCTAATTCTGTGAATGTTAATCTCAGTTTAATTTCTTTAGACTGGCACAGTACATACATGCAAAGGAATATAAGAAGTAGGGCACTTCTCTGCTCCTCTGGGAACTTAGTCATACAATCTTAACAAGAGTGACATAACAGCTTTTTGTTCACACATACTCTGAGACCCTTGAGGAAGGTACAGGCTCAGTGAAATTGAACCATGCTTACAGATAAAAGCATACTTCTCCTCACTGGCTTATACAGCCACAAAACAGAAGAGTTAAAAAATGCAGTCAATAGCAAATTGCTCATCACTCCCAAAAAATAACAAAAAAATGACTGCCTACTGAGGTTATTAAAATAATCATCATGTATTTTTGAAAATTTAATCTTTAATACTTAGAACTGTTCGGCCCTAACACTGCCTCTGTTACAGTAAATGCACAGACTGAAGCTGAGGGAGATGTGAAGTACCTGTCAAGCTCAAGACTTGAAAAGCAAGTCATGCGTATCTGTCTTGTTCCTAATGACACAGCTCATGAAAAAAAAAAATGCAGAAGGGCAATCATGAAGCGATGATAAAATGATATTGGAAGATCACAATTTTACATAAAGTAAGGCAATAGCTTCTAACTTCCTCTGGCCAGAGCAACACAGACAAGCAGACAACACTTCTAAGAAAAAGACTACTGTGGTGGCATCTGCTTTAACAATTTCTTTTCTGGCAACTGCCAGCACTGCTGGAGATTATCCAAAGTAACAAACATACTGCTCAGATTGAAGTGTTGGGAAGATCCATCCCAAAAATCTAGTTCCACGTCAGGCAGCGTACTTGTATGTGCCAGCATGCACAGCAATCATTCCTGTTTTATGTAGTGATAGTTAGAAAGCATCCTGGCATAACAGATAAATACCTAGGAAAACTTCAAACATTTTCAAATAAAGTCTACTCAAAAGTAGTACAGCACTGACAAGCTTGCCATGATCTGATTTTCAGCCCCTTCAACAAAGATGAAGAGTCAGTCTCAAGAAAGTTTTTGGAAAAGAAAGTTTTTCAGCAGAAAACTCATAAACCACAAATTCCTGAATCTATTCATCCTACAGTTATTCCACTTCTTTTTATTTAGCTAATATTCTGGCCTAGAACATTACTTTGAAGTGTGCCCAAGAGGTACACAATTTTTTCAATTAAGTATCTAAACAGTTCGCTAATTTTGTTTTCCATACAAATAAAAACAGCTAGCTATGCTCAGTCAAATTATTTTTTTTTTAACTAGAAGCAAAAATATGAGTTTGTAATACGATATTCAACAGACCTTTGAATTACCACAGTGGCAATAAGCATTGCAGTATCTCTTGGCATTATGATTTGTTGCACGCTAAACTCATGCATCACACAAAATGCCAGAAAAATAATTTTACTGAGATGCCACTTGGCAATGAATTAGAATAGACTGTAAAATATTTAAGTAAGAAAGATGAAGACAGCAAGTTTGCAAACAAAAACTAGTCTTCTGTGCAATGTATACATTCAAATCAACACTTCATGAGCTCAGCAATTACATTTAATGAGAACTATAATCTCCATGCTATTACAAAAGAACCATTAGACAAGAAAATAGGAGCATTAGCCGTGTATTTAAAACATTATTTATCATTATGAGCCGAGAGCTTTTATGCAAGAAATTTGTAAAGCAGGTAAACATGCTGCCTGCTCTCCACCTCAGAATTCATCTGTGTACTTTTATCTGAGAGCTAAGAGGGCAAAATTAGTACAATGTTAGCAATTCAGGTTTTATTAACACTGTCAGACGTAGTTTCAGCTGAATAATCCCTAGGATTCATGAGCTGGAAACTACACTCTTGAAATCAAAAGCGAAATGCTTTGAAGAAAATGAGAGAGAGAAGGGGGATTAAAAAAAAGAAGTGTCTTGAAATAGGCGTCACTCAGCACATTTGACAACAGTGCAGAATTTTATGTCTACGGGGAGCATGACTTTTAGAGAGACAGTGCTTTTTCCTCTCACCATACCTGTCCTGGATCATTGTACCAGAGTTCTTCATGGAGACGATCAGGGTGTGCTTTCTTACGCTTAATTTCTGCAATGACGTCAAAAACTTCAGAATCTGAACTGCTAGAGCAACTGCTGTCATCTTCAGAGTCACACTCTGACTCGCTGGAGCTCTCTGATTCAGACAGGGAAAATAAAGTGAGTTGAAAAACACTGCCACATGCTCTCCTTCCCAGTAGCAATGCATTCTCTAACATGACATAACTAATTGTGGCACACTGAAAGTTATTAAAGTTGTGTATGACATTCACACTAACGAAAACAGCGACAGCAACTGCATTTTTAATTGAAATTGACACCAAATGCTATGGATATTAAATGCCTACGTCTCCATCTGTTTGTATGCATCAGATTGCTGTTTGGCGGTCCAGAAGTACTACTGATCAGCTGTAGAAGAGCAATTTCAATTACTAGACATTAAAGATAACAGAGCTATAACCAACACAAGTTTGACCATAAAGTTAAAAAAAAAAGACAAAAAAGAGAAAAAAGAGAAAGAATACATATAAAGTCATCAGTATGAGCTGAACAGGAGCTTTTGTTTAAAAGTTAATTCTGCTTGCTGCAAACAAAGTGCTTATGTCTAGTTACATCTTACTTAAAAATGCTTCCGCCTGTAGCAGGATACCGTCTATTTAGGAATGCATCATGCTTTGGCCTATCTGGCCATGATTAGGGTGCTTTCATGCCATGGAAGAGACTTTAGCATAAGACAGTGCTGGATAGTCTCATCTTCCCCTCAGCTTTCTGGGTAAAGAATCTAGGTCTACTTCAGTCAAAAGCAACAGTAAAACTCCCATGGATATGCAGCAGAAAGGAAGTATTTAAAAAACATGTATTAGCCTACCAACATTATTAAATACAAACAACTGCCAAAACCAGGTTAACTACAGATTATTCCATTTCAGAGCTTTGTCATCATTTCTGCCTACCTAAATCTTCATCCAGCTTGGTCTTCGGTGGCTCCCATGGTGGCCTGGCTGCTTTGGCCTTTGCCTGCCGCTTTCCTAACTCTTCATCAAACTTTTCATACAGATCTCGGAGCTTGCTTGTTCCTACCACAGTAGAGTCCCCCTGTTAATTAAGAAAAACCAGGACAACAGGAAAAAAAAAGAGCGCGTTGAAATAGCACATGAACACAACATGCACCAGCATTTTCCAATGAAAAGATGGATCTCAGTGTAGTTCAATGAAACACAGAAATACTTGTCAAGACCGTAGCATACATTACACTGCTCCATCAGATGAATTAGCAGATAAAATACTTCATTTGCTGGGGCATTATCATCAAACCTTTGGCCTAACAAAGGAGAACTATGGCTGAGTATATTTAGTACAGCTCAGCATTGATTTTTAACAGGTTTAGAAGAAACCTGAGACCTGTGGAAGTATTTTGCAACTAAAAAATTATTTTTCCACACACAAGAAACACAAAGCTCATCTCATTTCGTTGCCTGCTTTCAATCATCTTAAATTCATTTTCAATGTCATTCTCAAAAAAATCCTCCATAACCAACCAACCACAGACATTAAAAAAACTCAGAAGGCTCACCTCCTCTATCACTACTCCACCAGTGTTACTGTCAAGCACAAAGAATCCTGACTTCCTGCTTCTGTACAAAACTTCTCCAAGGTTATGGGAATATATGGTGTTCAAGGCACCTTTGGTCAAATATAGGTATAGTGGAAAAAAAATCCCACCCTTCCCTCCTGCAGACAAAAAAGCACCCCTCTTCTACATATCACTAATCCGAATGAAAACAGACAGAATTAACTGATTAAAATACAGAATATCAACAAATAAAATCCTTAACAGGGTTAAAAGATTAAGACGGTTGGGAAAAGAGAAGGATTAAGTGACACAAAACATGATCCTGCTGAAGGTTTCCTCTTAATCAAGTTATCAAATAATCAATAAAGGACTGCGTACAGTAAATTTAGAGTTATCTCACAAACATACCACTTGATCCATAGGGTCATTGGAATAATAGCTTTCAGAATGAGTACAGCGAACCCAAACTGGCTTAAGTAATTCCTCATCTTCCTCTTCATTTTTTTCAGATGCATTCTCCTCTGATTCTTTGTCTTTGATAGCGGTATAATTTTTCTCTTTGCTGGAGCTCTGATTTTCACACCACCTTTCCCTGTCCTCCTCCCATCGGGGTCTCTTTCTCTCTCTGCTTGGAGACCGACTTAGTGGGAGAAAGTAAACAAGAGCAATCCTCTATTATTTTAAAAGTGACAGTTTTATAATGAAAAACAAATAGCTTGCTTCAGATCAGTACATCATTCTATCATATAGAATATGATATATAGAAATCCAATTGCCTCTTCCTGCTTTTAACTTGCAACATAAACAGAACTTTGTAGTTCTGACTTTCAATAAAAAATGACTTAAAATTGAAAGTGTTTTAAGTGCTTCTGTATTTTAAACCTCATTCAAGGATTAGTATGAAAAAATATACACTATTTTAGATTAAAACTCCTACTTGTATTATACATTACTTTCTTTTTTGTTCCAAAGTTAGAAACTCATTACTAAAAGTCACATCACTTACAACTAAAATTTATAATATAAAGAAGTTTTAATACACAGCCCACAAACTATTTGCATGAGAAAAGAATTAGGTGGGTTTTAGAATTATACAGATGCCTTGACTGCTTGTGTTACTTTAACTCTGGCACTCCTTTGAAAAATGCAACCTGTGATAGATAGCCCTCATGCACCACAAGGGTAATGCATTCAGAATTTCAATGTAGAAAAACGACTTTATTTTTTTTAATCTCCTCTGTCTACAAAGTCAACAATGTTGCACTGATTTCAACTATCCAGGATTCAAAAGGATTTTTATTTTTATATCAATATTAAAAAAAAACCCAACAAAACACGCTCCTAAAAGATAAGCTAAACATAGAATGACTTTAAATAATCTTGGCACTTCACAGGCTCAAAGCAGATATAAGAAGGTCTTTAGGACACAACAGTGAAGCCCATTCTCCAGAGATTAATCCCATTTCTAACTCTACAAGGTCTAGAGATAACTGACATTTGCATGTGCACACAGATAGTTAAAAACTGGAGACACTAATCTTTTTTGTGTTTCAAACCAGGCATATATAAAGATACACAAAAATTCACGTGTGGATACACAGAGCCTCAAATACACAAAAGACCGAATGTAACCTTCCTTACCTGCCTGCTCTCTTGTAATCTTTTTTGTAGGATCTGTCTGGTGATGGTGATCTTCTGCTGTCACGGTGCCTATGCCTCTCCCTCTCCCGCTCCCTTGGAGAGTTCAAAACAGAAGTTAAATGAGAAATCTGGCATTTCATACAGTGGAACAGTGATTGAGTCACTATCCCTGAAGGTATTTAAAAGAGATGTATACATGGGGCTGACAGACATGATTTAGTGGTGAACTTGGCCAGTTCAATTCAGTTTACAGTTGGACTTGTCTTGAGGGTCTGTTCCTACCTAAATGATTCTATGAAATTACTGTATATATGAGGCAGCAGCAAATATCACACAGGTGGTTTTCATACTCTAACAGCTGACAACTCATTAGTCCACAATCATTTGTGCATCTGTCAAATATCATAGTAAATGAGTCTGCTGATACACAAGGCATTATAAATATGTCTCAGGTGGTTCAGTGGCTTAACAAAGTGGGTCAAGATTATTTATGAACATACATATATATGTTTCCATATGCATAACATGAAATAGAATCAACTTTGTGCTTAGTATATTTGCATATAAATTATCTGTTGCTCTTCCCCACGCTCGTTCATCCTTCTCTACGTGTGCCTTGTTCAAGCACAGATTTCAGTCTTCAGAGAGAGCCTATTCTATGTCATCTGATTTGCTTCAGGGATGCTGTGCCAAAAAAACGCACCAAGGCCATCAAACAGTTCTCATTAAAATAAGCAGGTACATTGTTGAGAGGACCTGGAAGCTGTTGGCATCAAGCAGTATTCCATAACTGTTTGAGAAAGAAGCTGCTGGAAACGTGCATTTTCAAAACTTAAAATGGAACTTTAAAATCTAAAAAGCAAATTTTGAAATTATGTGGCAATTATTTGAGTCACCTACAGAAGGCAGAAAATTCCACAAGCTCATCATACAGAAAAGGCCAGTGCCTGAATGTCAGATGCATTCAGTTTCAGGAAAATCCTCTATGAAAACCAAAGTAAACTTACTGAATGTGAGGTTTGGTAGGGGTTCTGTTTGGTTGGTTGGTTGGTTGGTTGGTTTGGGTTTGTTTTTTTTAATACAGCTGTCTAAGCTTCTGCAATTAAATCTCTGCAAATCTAAATCAAAGTGGCTCATTTCCACAGGCACTATGTGTAAATTCATGTTTCACACATGACACAAGAAAGTTCAAGAGCTTCTAAAATTAGACCATGTGATCCAGGCACCCTGATGAACATTTAAATATTTAACTCCCCAGTATCTCTTTGAATATTCTGACCTAGATCATCAGACACAAAAAGAGTCACCAAGAGAACAAATCTAGGATATCTGAAAGATTTAACTGATGATGGTTTGTTCTAAAACACCATGGAGCAAACTACATCAGGTCAGCTCATAATTTGCAAGCTATTTGTGTCATGAAGCAGAGGAACAGAAACTTCACGCTACATCCCAAAATAAGCAGTCCACACTCATCCATCTGAATCATAAGATGTCAACGTAGCCTATAACTTGCCTATTTCTTTTAACTAGCGTATGCTAATTTTCACCTCAGTCCTCTCTTGCAATTACTGGGTGGCTTGCTGAGGTCTTCATCCTGAACAGAAATCACACAGGCAGGTCTAAGCACCCACGAGGAGGTCCCATGAAGCCTGCACATGTCTGCGCTAGTGTCCCACGAGGATGAGGGCAGAGCAGGATGAAGAATGCTGTGCAACGTGCTTTTCACTAAAACACCTCACTGAATGATCAGACGCATGCATCTATCAGACAATAAACCCCTCCAAGTGCTGCTTCTCTACAAATACAGGGTTTACTCAGAGACCAAATTCAAGTAACACCTGGAACCCTAACTCTGGTACCTAAATCTTGAAATTTGAAGTACTGAGCCTTAACCATTTGTAAAGCTCAACTCTGAACACAGTCTTTTGCACAAAGTTGTGCCAACTCTACTTTCATGCCATACGTGCATAAGTTTCATGGTAAATACCCATGAGGATAAAGCACTACTCAAGGTTCCACTCAGTTTTCAAACAAGAGCCTCTTTGCTTCCAGCTGTCACCATGAACAAGGGCTACACCCGCCAAGTTTGCAAAGGTGAGGCAGAAGCAGTGTACCTGAAAGATGTCTAAACAGCTTTTTCCACCAGACCCGAGTACTGGCTCCCTCCTGAGCTAGACAGAAAACCAGGGGTGAGGGGAGAACACTGATGCAAACAAGTACTATGAGATGATGATGACGGCTCTCCCTCTGCAGGCACAAGATACCTCAAGTTACCTGTTGCGCTCGTAACTTCTATGATGAGGCGATATCCTTCCTCTGTCATAATCTGTCCGATGCCGACTGCTTTCCTGTCTCCTCCTGTCTGGACTCCGTCCTCGATCCCGACGATCCCCATGGTTAGTGGACCGATGCCTGTCACCGTGGATGTGACTGTGCTCACGATGCCGGTGCTCATCATAGTGCTTGCTCCTCTCTGGAGACCGTCGATCACTTTGCGACTTTTCTCCTTGGTACTGACCTGTGTGCCGAAAATGGCTGCTGCCACCACTGCTGTTGGTAGTGCTGCTCTGAAAGGAGCCCGAGTTGTGCTGATAGCTATTGAAGTTAGGTGGTGGGAACGACTGCTGTGAATACCCTGTGGAGTACACAGGCTGGTAGTTGACTTGCTGTGGTAGGACTGGTGGAGGGGGAGGATGCGGTACTGTGGGAGGAGGCATCATGTAAGGAAAGGTGCTTTGCCCAGCAGCAGTTCCTGGCACGGGAGTGTTACTAGGATTTGGCACTGGTGGAGGAGCAGGAGGGAAGCACGGAGGTACTGGGAAGCTTTGCCTCATCTGGTGGTTTGGAAACGGTGGCCTCATGGGACACTGGCTGATAGGATTTTGTGTGGAAGGTGGCACTGGGGGAGGATAGGGCACAAAGTCTGGCCTGGGAGGCATGTAACCTGTGGTTGGAGGGTTTGAATAGGTTGCTGGAGGGGCAGTTTGCTGGTCATACTGGTATTGTACGGAGGGCTGTTGCGGGTGAAGCTGCCGTAGGTTTTGAGGGCGGTAGGTCTGTGTTGAAGTTCTTGCTCCTTGTCCCCCCTGCCCACGAGGGCATCCTCGCCCGGAATGGAAAGACATGGCTCACCTTTAATGAGGAAAATAAAAGTCCAGTGTCACACAGTTTTTGTAGGATTATTTTAATACATTTGCAGGAACTACTCCCAAAGCACTGAAAGTACAGTTTCTGCAATTTCCTTTAACAGAAGCAATGAATGATGTCCACCATCTTTCACTGGGAGCTTTGCGCTCCTCGGACCTCTACTACAGGTCATTCATGGCCCTTTGATTCCTTTAATCTGTGAAAGCACTCTGCTGTCTTAATCCAGAACCCAAACTAGACCACAGTCTCTGACTCAGGGCAATGTTAATTTCAACAAATGGTAGGAAGACTGGCCAAGGATATAAGCACCTCTACTAGTACTCATTAGACACTTTGATAGAAAGCCTTCAGATACTCCTCACCAAAGAAACCGCTCATTTTAACAACTGCAATTGTCATTCACAATCCCACAACAAGGAGTCCTTTCTAGAACATGACTCTAAACATGAGGCTGAATGATTTTGCAAACACCTCATTGCAAGTTACCTGGTTCAACAAATCATGTAAATTTTAAATGAGAAAGTAGCAATTTACATTACTAAATAGTAGTCTCAACTGTGAAAGGCCTGAAATCAACAAATAGTTTTAAGTATTTTAAGTTGGGTAAGTGTTTTGTGGAATGAGAATCTTACAGTTTACAGGAAAAAAATTAGGTAGACTGGACTGTTACTCCAGTTTCACTGAAATAAACGGTTCCCAAAAAATCCCTCAGCTGCCTGCTTGGCCCTGTTGCTTTTCCAACAACTGCCACTGTTTCAAGTAGGTTTAAGTCTTGCTCAAGACTGCGCATGTATTTAATGAATTGTATTAACGTTCATAAAAGAAAACCACTGTGCTTCATTAAAGTTGAAATTAATTCTTTAATTACAATGTTAATTTTCAAAATTTCCTGGAAAAACAGGAAAAAACCCCCAACCAAACAAAAACAATTCATGGTGTCCTGGCTGGAGCAGAGGAAGAGAAAAAATAATTAGTTAAGTAGTTGTGGAACTCAAACCCTGTTTTCCAGAAGAGGGAGGGAGAAAGAAAGGAGAGATACACACATAACTGGAAAGATCTTCTGGTAAAGACGACAAAGCCTCCCTTTTACTGAGGCTTTGCTGATGCTGAAGTACACATACAGAATATTCTCACACCTGCTACCATGCAACAAGGTCAACCTGGACTGCTCAGAGCACCGCTTTCAGCTGCATTCTGGTGCCAGTGCTGCAAAAGATGTAGCTTGCTGACAGACAGCATACTACTTCTGGTGAATCAGAGAAAAGAAATGAAGGAGGAAAAGATGGACATCAAGGAGGAGGAACCAAGAGGACCCTAAGTCTCTCCTTACACATGCAGGGCTTAGTGGAAGCCACTAGAATTGGTGGTGGTCGTAGCATTCATTCCCTCTCCAGAGCAAGCGGACAAGGGTGAAAGTAAGTAAGAATCCTGCATTTCTAAGATATAGCAGTTATGATAGTAAAGGCCCTTGTCCCTTCCAACCAGCCTGTGACTGGTCAGTATCCTCTAACCTTGTAAAGGCCCTCAAAAAGAAACAAGGAGGAAGGACAAAAAAAAAAGTCCATTTCCATTATTTTGTCTGGCAACAGTGCAACCTTTTGTCACCATTAATTCTAACCCATTAGATGCTGAATCAATTTTGCTTTAGTTCTCCAGTTATGGTCTTACACAGCACAGGCTTCCAACAGAAAACTGTTTTATACTTTACTGCCATTTACATACAAACTTTATTAGCAGGCTAAACTCGTATTATCTTAAACAAATTAAAGTAAAGGCCACAGTGCCTTGCCTTAAAGATAATTTATTTTTAACATGTCACAGGATTCAAACAAAAGGTCTTGTTTATCAGCTCTCTCTTAAATTAAATAGAGTTCTGAGACTTCCCAACACTGCAGAATCGCTCTGGTTCTGCCACCTTAATTTTGCTGCTTCAAAATGCACAGAATTGCTACTGCAAAAAAATACAGGAAAAAAAAAAGTAGTAATTTTAAATGCCCAAATTATTTTAAAGCTCCCTCTGCTGCAAACTTTGGTGACACTCAATTTTCATTTAAACTTATTTAAAGTTCAAAAACACTGTAAAGGGCAAATTCTCCTTTTCCTGTCACCTAGATGGGAAAGTTTATTGTTCTGGTGGAAACTATGCTACACAAAAGTAACATCAGCCTCTGAAAAAAACACCGAAAAAACTTCTGTCTCCCTCTCATCCTGCAGACACACAGCCGAGCTCAACAGGGCACTGAGACCAGGCCACATCCGACCACCGCCTCCCAACGGTCTGTAACGGCCTCCAACCGCCACCGAAGACAAACCTGGCGACAAGACC
>NW_010186353.1:0-17836 GCF_000695765.1 Mesitornis unicolor | reverse complement strand
CCAGAAAGCAGCCGGGCCCGCCAAGCCCACCTGCCGCCTCGCCGCCGAGGCCAGCCCGGCCTGCAGCGCGCCGGCTCCGGAAGGGGAAAGAGCTGGGAGGGCGCTGCGGGCGGAAGCACCGCCCCGCCGGGAAGGGAGGTAGGGCTGTACTGAGCTGTCGGAGTCTGCTTTGCCCTGCCTAGCCCGGCCTGTGGCCGCTGCGGCATGAGCGGCCCGGCGGCTAGCAGCGAGGACCAGTCCCGCCGGGGCTGCCTGCGGGCCTACCCGGCGCTGCCGGTATGGGTGGTGGAGGACCACCAGGACGTGAGTTCCGGGAGCCGGGCGGTGGGACGGGGAGTCCCACGGGTGGTACATTGGGAACGGCTTCGTTTCTTTCTTTCTTTTTCCGCGGTGCGGAGGCTTAGTCCGGTGGGTGGGAGCGAAGACAGGTGCCCGGTGGATTCGCTGTGCAGTCGCCAGGAGCGTGGCCGGGAGTCTCCCCGCTGCAGGCGCTTCCTAGGGAATAGTCCTCACCTCCAAAGCCAGGCACAGCCCCTAAACCTGCCTTCTCTTTCACTTAGGAATCATTAAACGCAGTAGAGTGCCCAGGTGGCCTGAATTTCCTTCCCGATTAATTTAATCAATGCTATGATGGGATTTTGGCATCTCTTTAACAAGTTATTGCTGACTTTTAATTTTTTTCCCTTTGGACCGTAGTTGCTATAGCTAAAAGGAAGTAATATGTACATTACACTGCTCTTAGAATTAGGTAGGCATTCATGCAACACTTGAAAACTCAACCCTACACAGTATATCACATGTCAGCAACAAATTGGTAAATATATAATTGCATCCTAACAGGCAGATTGACTGCCGCTTGATGAGAAATGTTAAATGTGGAACTTTGCTTTTTTAGTTAATTAAACAAGGGGCTGAAGAAGGAGTTGAACTGCAGTTTCTGTTTTCTCAGACGATTTGTTGATAGTGGCATAAGCTGAGGTCTTAGTCCTAAGTAAGCAGATTCTTTACCCAGTGGTGCAGAAGCCTGGTTGTTTCAGTAAGGACTGCTGGGCGCATGAAAACCTTCTGAAGGCAGAAGTGGGTAATATTAACTCCATCAGTGTTTTGCAAACAGAAAAGTTTTGTGTAATAGAGTCTCTTAAAGTAAATAATGTTATGGACTTGTAAGTAAATAGTTTAATGCAGGTCATTTTTGCTAAGACTCACTGAAATTTATAATTCTGTGATAGCTGGTTTTCCATGGTAACCAAGGAGTAAGAGTGTCACTGTGATGGGAGTACTGAGATAATGACTATTAATCATTTGCTTTTGTTTTACTCTCTAAAATTCTGCTTTTAATTAATTTAACAAGTCTGTTGATACTAAATATATACACTGTGTTTTCAGTGTAGGTGTGTATATGCATTGGTCTATCTTGCATAAAGCCTATACAGCCTTTCATCCCAAGTGTAAGAACTTCACAGAACTTTCGTATAGTCTTTTGCTGACACTGATGTTCCTCTAGAGCAAGAGGATGCATCATACTTTCATTAATAGTAACAGCTGGTATAAAGGAAATTTTGTTCTTAATCCCAAGTAGGAGAACTTTTTAACTTTAATTGCAGAGATTGCAGGTTTTTCAAGCAGGCCAGATTACTTACTTTTTCCAAAGTTAAAGTCATGGATCAGGGAACCCTTGTTGGTTTTAACCTTTTACCTACTATATATATGCCTATAGTAGCGTACATATAACTGTATATGTAGTAGGTAAACTGAGGAATTTATTGCTAGATAGATGGAATACAGTCCAAATTTCAGCTGTCAGTCATGTTTTATGGTGATGCCCATGCAGTACACGGGACTTGTAATTTTAGTAAGTTTTATGCCAACAAATTAGCTCTGTTTCTGTTATAATGTGGAGGTCATGTGTAATGTTTGTTGCTCAGTCCTTTTACAGTCCTCACATCCCCTGTATAATAGGGCTGTGATTCACGGTCCTTGCTGGATTTGTTCTGACAGTTACTGTCCCGTAACTGTAGGAGGGACTCCATGTACTGTAGTTCAGTGTAAGGTAGCCATCAGTTTTCTCATTTTACGACCCTACATTATTGTACTTCAGTGGTTTTCTGTGCTATAAATTGATGAGTTGCCTCATCTCCTGTTTTTCCCCACCTTTAAGTGAAGACCTTCAGCACAGGTTAAGATTGGGCAGTTGAGAAAGGTAATCTCTTTATTACAGCTACTAAATCATGTAGGGATTAGGAATTAAGCCCTTTCTTCAAGGGAGATAGGTTAAAAGATCAGCTGCAGTTTAAGTGATGGTGGGGTCAGTTTTCACTCTCTATCAGTTAAGTTGTAAAATGCAAGTAATGAGATGCTTTTATCTCCACAGCACCCGTGTGTGGTGAAGAGCTTTATAGCATGGAGAAGGCAATGCAGGGACAATGCTCTGCAGAAGAGGAAAAGTGTGCCTGGGGTTCAGTTGTAAATGAAAAAAACCTAGGAATTGAGTTGAATGATTAGTGAGAAGAGCTTCTGCAAACAAGGCTTCCTATAAAGAAAGAAGGAGGGCGTAGAGCTGTGATTCTTCAGCAGCTTCTCTCTTGGGCTCATAATGATTACAGTTTGTGAGCTGTCTTGCCACTGGAGTTGTTTCCTTTCTGTATTGTTTTCTGTATCATCCTACTCTAACCCAAATTCTAGAGGAATAAGAGTGGGACTAGTGTTTTTGCTTTTAAAGCTGTTGCATTTTTCAGCTCACTGCTTACAATGGAAATATTTTAATTCATGTTGTTTTAGGTGCTGCCTTTCATCTATCGTGCCATTGGTTCAAAGCATCTTCCTGCCAGTAACATCAGCTTGGTTCATCTTGATTCCCATCCAGACCTTCTTATTCCTGTGAATATGCCTGCAGACACTGTATTTGACAAAGAAGCTCTTTTTAGGTAAGTCCTGGGTACTGCATCAGAATACTTTCAAGTCTGCTTCCTGCTGCCTTTAATTTACAATGAATATGGGAATGACTGCAGAGGACGTATGAACAAAAGAGGTGTAAGTCAGCCTGAAGTTCTATCTCCTGTCTCTTCACTTTTGCTGCAAACTTTGGTTTTTGGATGCAAAAAGTTATGTTTGTGGTTTTTGAATGTGGTCATGTATTTAAGATGCGTATCAAGGTGTTTAAGACTTAGAAATTTTACTTTGTTTAGTTGTTGAGTAGTGTATCATGTTATTGCACCAATTAGTATTTCATCTGAATAACAAGACAGCATCCTGAGTGGATGCTTTATGTCTGAAGAGCTGTGATTTTAAAACAGCATTTTCATACTGAAAAAATGACTTTGAGATTGTAGTAACATTTCCTATGTTGACATAGTGAGTAAGTCAAATTGAACAAGATTTACCTATTAAGATCATTAAGATCAGTATTTCCTCCCAACTTCTTAGGTAGGTAACAAGCCACAGGGTGATCTTTGCTATTGTTTTTCTTTTCCTGTTCTAAAATAAGTATTGATTGCTTCAGTGTTATGATGATTTACAGCAATAGCAATATGATGTAATTGGTATGTAAGTAGTATCATGCTACCCATAGTCAGTATTTTGTTTTCTCTGTTGGATGCATAAGAATTTTCTGTGGGCTATCATACACCTAAAAAGTGAGGTGTTTATAGCGAGGGAAGTTGGTGCTGATTGACTCAGTTGAATTCCTGAGATTATCTTTAAAATCTACTTCAGGCAGCTTACAGTAAAATACTGCCTTGAGCTGAGTTTAAAGTTATTCTAAACAGTATTGATGGTGCTCCTTGTACTTTTCTCTGTGATGTATCAAGACAAAAAGGACAACAGATCAGTGTAGTTTGTAGTCAAAGTGCCATACTAGGAATGAATCTGATTGCACTCTATAATTGTAACTTTTTTAATTCTACTGTAGACATTTTTGATCTGTCTTATGAATAAAGATTTCCCTTTTTTTGTTTCCTTGATGATGTGAACTTTACACAGAGTACTAATTTAAGCTGATTTGCATGGGGGTTTTCAAGACGTGGAAGATATTTGTTCTAGACCATGTTGTTCTTACAGGGAAAGTGACAATATTGTTTCCAGTCTTTCTCCATTCTTTACAGTGAATTAAGTATTGAGAACTGGATTATGCCTGCTGTTTATGCTGGTCACATTTCTCAAGTAGTATGGCTTCACCCGCCCTGGGCTCAACAGATTTTGGAAGGGAAACACCATTTTTTAGTTGGGAAAGACGTATCAACAACTACAATCAGGTAAATTGTCTGCTGTCATATGCTAATAATATAAATGTTTGTGTTTGTTTGTTTTTAATTAAATGAATTCCATTGATAGGGAATTCATCCTCACTTAGAACAGGGAATCTATACCAGTGGTAAAGAAAAGTTAAATGCTACTTATTAATTCATAATATCAACATCTGTGGGTTTCAGGACAATTCTCAAACAGAGCTAACAGAATTTTTCTTATAAAATAGGCAATCTAAGACAAAATATCCATAGCTTTTCAGTCTTACATGCCATAATATTGACAGTATCTCGGTAAATTCTGAATGTTGTCTTTAAAATGCAATTCAATGGCAAGTTAATCTTAGTAGTGCATAATGTCGAATCTTTTTCTTATCCATCAAAACCCTTATAGGACTTTCATAAGAATTACAGAGAGAATTATATTGATTAAGCAATAAAGAAGTATAAAACATTTCAGTTTAAAAACCTGCAGTTAACATAAGTAATCTTTGTGTACACAGTTTTATTGCTTTTGTTACTCATCAGTCATCTGTTCATTCTTCTCAGGATCCCTTAAGTGTACGTGCTTTTTCCTAAGCTCTTTGCAAAGATGTGTATTAACTGTGAGTTATTGTCAACTGTAGGGTTACAGGTACAGATCATTACTTTCTAAGTGATGGTCTTTATGTCCCTGCTGATCAGCTAGAAAACCAGAAGCCTTTAAATTTACACGTCATTCTCGTCAAACCTACGGAAGCATCAAACAATCAGGAAGAAAATGGCGAAGTAGCATCTGCTAAGAAACTGAAGCTAAATACAGATGACACAGCAAGCACCGCTTCTGCCTCTTCATCAGTGGTTCCTGGTGACCTTGGTCACAGCACCCCAAGTCTGAAGACCAAGGAAGTACAAAATGCAAGCACCCCAGACAAGGCAGAAACATTGTCAGAGTGCTCAACTTCAGGCTCTCTCAGAAACAGTGGATGCCCAATAAGGGAAATTGTTAAAGATGTCTGCCAAGTGCTGCAGAAAGGGGATGCATATGTTTTGGACATTGACTTAGATTTTTTTTCAGTCAAAAATCCATTCAAAGAAATGTACACGCAGGTAAGTGTGACAATGGAAAGGCCTCTTACCATTCACAAAGGAGTACCAGTCCTAGTAATTATGTCTATGGAGAAACTTTCATCTAAGCTATTTTAGTGCATCAGTTGATCATGATTAATGAATCATAGTCATATCTGAAGGAGAGACATTCTAAGGGAGTGTACTTTCCAAAGAATTACAACAACCTAATAGGGATAGATCCTTGTATTTGAAATAGGTATTGAGTGCCCATTCAAGCTCAGAGGTGTATGGTTCGTTTCTGCTTGTTGCTTAGGACATAAAAGCCATGCTTGCATTTCCAAAGGTAATGCTCCAAAGACCTGCAGCAAGTTTCATCAGGACAGGATGACAGATTGTATAATTTTTTACCCCCAAAGGGTGGTAACTTGTCCTGATGAGAGGCTGTTACTCTCATTTGCTTTGTCTGGACTGCCAAGTGCAAGGGTGAGCAAGTGGCTGTTGTCTCTGATGTCATAGCTCTGAGCTTAAGACTCTGCCTTGTATTCCATGTATAACTTGCCTGCACAGCAAAGGTAGCTCACCTGTATAGAGTCATAAATACGTAGATCCTGAAAGGTGCAAAGCAGTTAGCAGCTTTTCTTGATGTGAACAGGATCTTTAGGAACTAATTAATCTGCCCTGAAATTTGGGTTTGGCATTTATGTTTACAAATTCTTCTGCAATATTCTGTCTGTAGCATTTAAATCTCACTTTGACACAGTTTTAACTTCAGCCTATGCTGGAGAACATCTGACATCCTTGAGTTTCAGCTAGACTACTGCTTCCTTGTTCACCGTAAATAAGTGAATATAGTGTCCCTGACCTCTGTTAGCTTCTGACATTCAGTATTTATGATCACAGTATCTTCAAACAACTTGCATTTGCTCTGAATCACAGAGAGAAGTGTACAGCAAAGGGAAAGCACTGTGGGTGTCATACCATACAAGAATAAAATTCAATACCTCTCTTAGGTAAAATACATTCTGAATAAAATAATGGAGGAGTTTTGAGGGTTTTTTGTTTGGTTGGTTTTGGGGGAGGTTGGTGGTGGTGGTGGGTGTTCTGTTTCTTGTGGGTTATTTTGTTTTGTGTTATGATGGGTTCTCAGTTCTAAGAACAGCTTTCAGAAGTGGACTTGTGCAGAGCAACCCAGTGTACCTTTTTTGATATAATGATATCACTTGCAGTTAATGTTTCTTAGCTAAGTTTCCTTTACTGTAAAGTACAATAATTTCATCTGAAAATTTTTGACAAGTTAACACTTGAGATATAAGAATACAAGGAGAAACTAAAAAGCAAATGGTTCACAATACAGAAGAGTATTGTCTTCTCACCAAAAGAGTCTGAAATCCAAAACATTGTGCCAAAGATGCTTTGTACTTCTAAAAGAATTGAAGTCTACCTTTCTTTCTCCCTCTACTGCTGAAAAATTAACGTGTCCACCTTTTGAATGCTGTTAAATAAATGACATCTGTTTATCCTTGATTAAATAAATCTAAATATTATCAAGGATTAGGGCTGACAAGCCCCTGTCATAGTTTACCTGTGAAATTGGTCAACCAGCCTTTACCTGTCTGTTGTTTGTCTACAATCATACTCTCCTGTTGGTTTTCTTGGCCTAAATCTGCTATCCAAGTTTTACTATGTATGTGTGGGACCATAGTTCAGCAAAACGTATGTTTAATTTCAGAGACTCTTTAACTAACAGACTGTAAATACTTAGATTTTAAAGCTATGTCCTTGAAGTCAGGTTTAAAGTTAAGCAGTTGCAAAATGTTTGGCTGAGGCCATGAAATACTGCTTTCTCAAGCCTCACAGCATCTTCCTCACCTGCATTTACAGAGAGTCTGCAGTACTAGAGCAGAGGAATAATCTTAGTGATCAAGTTCTTTTTTTGAAGAAGGAGGACTTTGAGGATTTTGTTTCTTTTTTGAGGAGCCTAATTTTTTGCCTCTTTTTTTTCTTTTTCAAAGACAGAATATGAGCTTTTGCAAGAGTTGTACAGTTTCCAGAAGCCTCATAGAAATGCAGCAGAGGTATGGTATGTCCTTGTGAGATGTATGAGGGAATGATTCTTTCAATTTACCCAGTAAAAATGAGTTACAACAAGGAAGGAACGTATGAAAGGTGCTTAATGAAGTGATCTCCAATTAAGCTATGCAGCATGCTGAATGCTAATCAGCAGCATCTCTGGAGTTCTTTCCTGTGAAACATTTTGGTTAAATGTGTGAACTGCATAAATATTTAGCATGAGTGTGAAAAGTAATTTCTGTAAACAAGTGGTAATTGACAAGAAAGAAATGAAAACATAGTGAGTCATCTGCAATCTGGTGCTTTTTATGGCTCAACAGGGCTTTGGTTTGGGGTTTTTTTTGGGTTTTGTGTGTGGAGTTGGCAGAGTTGAAACAATTCCATAGCATCAAATAGCCTATTTTGTGCTTTTTTTTTTTGAAAATGCATTTGATCTAATATTTTTTAAAAAAACTTACAAAATTAAATTCTCTTTTCATTATAAAATGAGAAGCTTTTACTCATCAGAGCATTTCAGTGCTATAGAAAGAAACCCAATAATTCATCATAAGCAGTTTCTTAGCTCTCCACGGTGTATTCTAACAGCATGTAGATGTGGCTTTTTTATTTGTTGTGGGAAAGACAGCAGAGAGAGATGATTTCTTCTGAAGGTGTAACAACTCCTGCAGGCATTCATTCTGATACTCTTGAAAAGATGT
The DNA here is from genome assembly GCF_000695765.1 of Mesitornis unicolor. Taxonomy (NCBI): domain Eukaryota; kingdom Metazoa; phylum Chordata; class Aves; order Mesitornithiformes; family Mesitornithidae; genus Mesitornis; species Mesitornis unicolor. The sequence continues at coordinate 9,777 of NW_010186353.1, read as the reverse complement.
TCTGTAGTAATGAAGCAGTTGTTTCTGATTCCGCACTCCCAGAAGATCAGTCATTTCAGAATTTAAATCATGGTATTTGTTAAGCCATGACGTTCTTACCTCTTTTCTTCCTAACATACTTTTTATATATGCTTATTTAAAGGAGAGCTTGCTGGATTGTGTTGAAAATCGTGTTCATCAGCTAGAAGATCTGGAAGCAGCATTTGCAGATTTGTGTGACAGTGATGATGAAGAGACCCTACAGAAGTGGGCTTCATATCCTGGGTAGGAGATTTCTAAATGGTTTAAAAGGCACAGTAGTTTGGGAACTGATTAGCCTAGCACTTTGCTAACAGAAAAGGGGAGAAGCTGGATAGGACCTATGCAAGACTAATATTTTTCCTTTAGTTCTAGAGGAAAAAGAGTCGGATGAAACAAAAGAAAAGGCAATCTGCTGTCTTCACTGCCATAGTAAGCCTTCCAAGATCAGCCTTGTACAGCTTCATGCAAATTCTGTTGCCTGTGAAGGAAGGCAGATTTGGTGACTAAAAATTTAGTGTTTTGTGTGAAGCAGAGCTCTCAAAAAAGCAAGAAACTGCAGAGGATCTGGAGAAGGACTTTTTTTATGTTCCCAAAGGTTCTGCTTTCTGAAGAAAGATGAAAGTGAATGAAAGGCTGTACCTGAACAACAGTGTCCACAAAGCATCTCAGCAGCACCTGCTGTGCTTTTAAACTAAATATTTTCTGCTGAAAAGAAGCAGCAAAAGTCTAAGCTTCCCCTTGATAGGCAAATCACTCGTTTTCCCTGTCAAATGCAGCGGTTACTGCCAGACTCATGCAACAGTAATCACAAGCATTTCTTAGCAAGATCATGTAAGTTTGAGCTACAACAGTTTTTCTCCAGGTCTGCCCTGAGAGAAGTGCAAAGAAGTCTTGCCAGAGGTATGAATATAGGGGCTTGCTAAGAAAGACCTGGTGAAACAGTACGATAGTAGTGATGATTTTCATTTTTTCTTAGGCCCAAGATGACACGGGGGTATTTTTTTTTTCTGACTACCTAAGGTAAACATATGTGTTTCCAACTGTTTATGTAACAAGTTTTGGTTTTGTTTTAACTCCAGAATGAAGTCACTTGTTCAACTAGTTCACAGTTTGAAAACCAGGATGGAAAGCCCAGACTACGAAATGGTAGGTGACTAGGTAAGAGAGCAGAAAGTAGACAGATTTCAAAGGCATAGCTTCAACAGGGAGGGCAAAGATCATGCTTCATTTCAGACTTGCTTCTTGATTCAGGACTTAATGAGATTTTGGTAGTTTTCCCTTTTTATGTCTTATTACTGAGGACAACTTTTCTTTTTAAAACTTCTAAAATTCTATTCTGCTTGTCTATATTTAGGCAATGTTAATGTCCTCTTTCAGGACTGTGACCTCTCAGGCTGCTTCCTGTGAAGAAAGGTTTAATTTCTCTAGGATCTGTTGATATACTTTGTTGAACTTAACTTAAGGTACCAATTTGTAAAAGATCAGACCTATCATCTTCAAAGGCTGCAGCATACTCTGAATTTGTAGGAGAGGTACAGTGTACTGAAGATAATGAAACAATACATAGAACCTCCAGAATTTTAATGTTTTTGATTAAAGAACAAGCTGGGGGAAAAAACCCAACTCTTACTGGCTGAAGAGGTGTAAGTTACCTACTGGGCTAGAGATGGTATCTTAGAGACTTTTTACATGGATAAGCTATATGAATAATTCATCGAGAGCAATTAAATCTCTGTTTAATTTACATGTAGGTCCATCAGGCTGGTCTGACCTGTGATTATGTGGAACTTCCCCACCATGTTAGCACTGAAGAGGAGATTGAAGGCCTCATCCAGTCCATTAAAATTCTACTAAAAGATATGCCTAAGCCCACACTTGTGACAGTTGCTCGGTAAGACTGTGTAGATACTTTAAAACGCTCAGACTGTGTTTAGGGAGCTAAGTAATTCTATCAATATAGCACTGCTTGGTGTATCTTAGAGTCTGTCTTAAAGTGGAATCCTTACAGTGAAAATTGACATTTGAAAATGTTGATCATAAGGCAGTAACAGTTTCCGCACAGCTAAGAGAAGGTTCTGTGCTGATGGCCGGTTTTACTGCACTTTAGAGTAGCTAGTACAGATTTCAAAAGCACTGAAAATGACTTAATGAGCTTCAGCACAGGCTGTATAAAACCTGTGATGAGGCCTTTTGTCTGTTGAGATTGATAGCTGTCACTGGGGTTCATACATCTCCGCTACTTTTATTACTTGTGTTAGAGCAAGGCCAGCTTGGACAAGCCTTCATGGGCTGAAATCACACCTTCCTTACTCTTGTTCTAGGGTTCATTGTACTACAGACAAGATTTTTATTCTTTGTGAAACTTCTGATGGAAGTTTTTTTTATCTAATAGGCTGAAAGGGATTTATATTCTAGAAAGCTCTAGTAAAGCTATGAATGGGGTAAAAGTTATGCTTCCAGGACTGTAAGGGAATTATCTGGGAGAAGAGGATGGAGTTTGAGGCCAAGGACCTGTGAGAACCAGGAATCTGTCCTCGAAGAACTTAATTTGAAGACCACACTGTATCTGTTGACAAATTTAATCACTTCAGAAATACTAATTGTGCCCTTGAAGGGCAGGCAACAATAGCAGAAACTGACATGGAATTGGTTTTGTCAACAAGAAATAGCATGGGTAATACTTAAAATAAAAGAAAGCTGTATTTCCTGATAATTGCAGGGTTATGATCCACTGCTTCAGAGAAAATACAGAATCATTTATGTAGATCTTGATAGATACAAAATCCAAGAAGTGTCAGCTCTGCTTTTTGACTAGTATCTCTTTGCAGTTCATTAATAGATACTGTAAGTAATGCTATATCCAAGGGATTGTGCAGATGTTTTGCAAGCTTTCCTACATATTTTACTGGTAGCATTTGAATGTTTCAATTTTAACTTTCCTCCAGTCCTTTAATGAGATAATTGCTTGAACTTTGACTGGCAGCATGTTCTGTGTCTGAGTCAGGAAGAGAGTAGAATTGGAAGGATGAATAGGTCACATTCCTGATCTGCTCCAGACTTTCTATTCAACGTCATGCAAACTGATACCAGTGAAAGTAATGAGAAGAAGCACAACACTGCACTTTGGAGAGATACTGGGAGGCAGAACTTGCCACAGCTTAAAAGTAGCTTCAGCCTAAACACAGAGTACTACACGAATACTAAATGTGGTGATGGTGGTGATATCTGTACTCATGCTTTTTAAAATCCTTGTTACAGGTCAAGTTTGGATGACTATTGCCCTTCTGAGCAGGTTGGCATCATTCAAGAGAAGATCCTTGGTTTACTAGGTTCGGTGTATGGTGCTCTGGATGTGCACTTAGATTACTCAAGCACCTCATCTTCTTTGTGACACTTCTAATGCAGTGGATTAATTTAAATTCTATATTAGCTATGGTTTCAAGGGGAAAAATACTGTTGTTTCAGCAGATGGCAGTAGAAGCCAAGTTGATCAAGAGCTAGTTTTCAGTTGCATTACTTTTTCCAAATCAGCTGCACCTGAACTGTTACCTGTTTGGCTTCATTCAAATGAGTGCAGTGATTATTATTATTTTACTGTCTTGTGTCTTCTTAAAAGTGGTGCAAGAGTAACTGTTTTTTTTGTCCAGAAAATGTATTTTTTCACCTAGTTTCTTTATGTGTCTGTAAAAAAAAAAAAAAAAGAAAAAAGAAAGAAAAAAACCCCCCAAAAAAACAAAACAAAAAAACTCCAAAACAGTATAACTTCTTAAAATAAATGGATTTGGTTTATGTATTTAAACTTTTTTTCTGATGGAGTTCGGCAAGTAACAGACATGTTCCTGAGTTGCACTGTACCTTTAAAAAAACCCAACATCTCAGTAATGCCCTTAAGACATTAGGTTTACGTTGTGATCTTTCTTAATTTCTGTGTTCAAGATGACCAGGCATACCTCACTTATTTCTCTAGAGCAGCTTATGGCCTCTGCCCCATCCACAGAATATGATTTATTATTTATTTATTTCTACTCCATTGTATTAATATTGTGTTATTTTGCTTCAGAGTATTTCATTGGTGGCTCATATAATATATGTACAAACATTGGCTTGGTATATTCATTTTTACTTATTTTTGAGGATAAAACATAAATGGAGTTAAATGTCAAGATTAACTCCTTAGTGATCTACACCTCCCATGGAGGGGCAAAATTTAAAAGATGTAGGAACTACAATTTGTGCTTACTGGCAGAAACTCATCTAAAAGGGGAATAAAGGAGAGAGAACCCTCCTCTGCATCTTGAGTAATGAGATTTCTAATTTGGCCTTTGCTTTGCTGTGTTTTACAGAGAGTCTTTGCCAGCTGAATAGAATAGCCCACCCTCAGTTTGGTTATCACTGCAAAAACAGGTTTCTGCATTTTCATCTGCTTTTGCTTTTTGAAATTTTGCCATTACTCTTTTACACTTACTTGACCTAAACCAAAACATTGCCAGGATGACTATGGAAATGGAAATGAAAACATCCGTAAAGTTTTTATATTGAGTCATTCTCAAGATGTCTGCACGTCAAGATGGTTGTCTCCCTGGAAACGTTCATCTTAGACCTAGCACTTACTCTGAGGCTTTCGTGCCAGTTATACATGATCTTTTGAACACTCAATTATATCCTGTATTTGTTGTAATTAGATAACTGACTTGGATTAATTAGCCTGGAATGGCAGCAGTGTATTACAATGAAGTGCAAGTTTGAGTGTGTTATGGGGTTTCTCTTACAATTAGAATTTAAATTACTGTTAAAAATGACACTTCATTTCCATTTTTTCTTAAATTTATCAGCACTAATTTTCTTCTATGTCGATAAATGGAATAAAAATGACATTTTTCAGCACTGTAGTAAAAGATGCTTTTTTTCTCCTTTTTGAGACATTGACACAGGAGTCACTTAAAAAAACCCTGTTTGCAATGCAAGCCTTTTTTTTCCCAAGTTGTAAGAAGGAAAGCCTTTTAAAATTGCATTTATCCACTACTGCTTTCAAACGCTGAATAGCTAGCCTTGCTTAAATATGATCTTCGTGTTTTAAAATGCCTCCAGCCTTATAAACTGGAGATAGACAATGATTATATTTGCATCTATGCACAGATGGAGGATTGGACACCTCAGATGGAAAACCACAGAGCCATCCAGAAATAGGCAGTAATTTCTTGGATGCACAGACAGTATAACAAGTCTTGAAAAGCCAGAATGAAAACTGAACTGAATGAAAAGTTCAAGTTTAGAAGCACAAAGCAGAACTTGTACTTTCTTTTGCTTTGTGTGGGTACCAGCAGGTCCAGGGAGGTGATTATCCCCCTGTACTCGGCACTGGTGAGGCCACACCTCGAGTACTGCGTTCAGTTCTGGGCCCTAAGAAGAAGAGCCCTATAAGAAGGGTGCTGAGATTCTGGAGCGTGTTCAGAGAAGAGCCACAAGGATGGTGAGGGGTCTGGAGAACAAGCCTTATGAGGAGCGGCTGAGGGAACTGGGGTTGTTTAGCCTGGAGAAGGCTGAGGGGAGACCTCATCACCACCTACAACTACCTCAAGGGAGGTTGTAGAGAGGTGGGTGCTGGTCTCTTCTCCCAGGTGATGGAGGAGAGAACAAGGGGAAATGGCACCAATGTGTACCAAGGGAGGTTCAGGTTAGAGATAAGGAGGAAGTTCTTTACTGAGAGGGTTGTCAGAGGCTGGAACAGGCTGCCCAGAGAGGTGGTGGAGTCACCATCCCTGGATGTATTTAAAAAGCGAGTAGACGAGGTACTTAGGGATATGGTTATTTATTCCTGAATAAAAATGTCACCTACTTAATCCATATTATCATCTTCATGTGAGAGGATGCATTTTTAAAAACATATTTCCTGAGGCTAGACCTTATTTTTATGGATGCACGCATGCTCCTGGAATCACCAAAGTGAAACTGAATTTTACAATTTTCTGTTGTTGTCGAACAACAGAAAAAACTTAATATATGAAGACCTTCCACTCCATCCTGGGCTAGTCACAGCCATCAGATTTTTGTCTGAAGAAAAAGAGGTCTATTAAAGCCCTGGAAAGGCTGGAACCCCAGTTCATGTAGGAGCTCATCACATTTAGTTTGTATTCACCTTTTGCTTGACGAAATCAGGCCGTAGGAGTCAAAAGTCACCCCAAGGGTGAACAATCATTTAGAGCTCTGCTAGTTTAACCATACTGTAATAGTCAATGTTCTTAATGAGGCTTGGTAGGCTTTGAATTAGCTGTTATTAGTTGGAAGAGTGGTCTTAGGGCTGGAGTGAAGGATGTCCAGAAACTCTAGAAGAAACTCAGATAGCCAGTCAAGCCTAATCCAGTCTCTGGGTTAGGGACTGCACTGAAGATAGTTCACTGTCTTTTAAAAACCTCAAAACTCACTTTTGTCCCAAACTGCAATGAAACAAAGGCTCTTCAACTTTGTGCAGCTTAGCATTAGATTCAGCACTCACCACTGCCCTTTGTGCAGATACTTCCTATGTCATCCAAAAGGGATGTTTGGAAAAATAAATCATGTGGTTCAGATCTGAGCACCTAAAGAGTTCACCATCTTGTGACCCTCCAGTTCCCAGCCTTGGAGATACTTGTTATGGTCACGAGGTGGTGCACTTAGTGTGTCGTTTGAAACCTGCTTGGTGGGCTGGAAGTCAAGTTGCTGGAGGCAACCTGGAACCTTTGCAAGTTCATCCTCGGACTAAACTGTGATCATGAGAAAGCAACAGAATAGCTCTGGTAGCACATCTCAACTGGAGCACACTCTGTAAGTCAGCACAGACAGGATGCCAGAGCAGTCACCAATCCAAGGATGAAATGCCTGCAACCTCACTTGTGTCACTCTCCCTGGGTGCTGCTTTGGGAATCCTCTGGCTGGTGAGGTAGCAAGCATAAATTTAGTCTTTGCATTTCATCCATGGTTTTGCAGCTGTTCCTGCACCCTCTCTGTGGTGACACACACACACACACGCGTGCGCGCGCGCGCGCACACACACACACACACATTCGCTACAGTTCTGCAGATTTAAAGTAGCATCATGAATTGTCTGTCATTGCAGTCATTTAAGAAATCTTCCTTTTAGGCACAATATTTTTCATGAATGTCTCATTGGTATCATCTGAAACCTGTGACTAACACAGACTATGCAATATGTTCCAGATGATGCCAGCCTTCCATAACTACAAAGACATCAATTTTTATATTAAGAGGACATTTGCAAGGTTGTTTTCTACTTTGGCAAAAAGTAATCAGAAAAAAGCATAAACAGGTATGTTTCTCACTTCTGCTGGATATGGCTTATATACTGACCACATGTACAAATTCTCCATTACCTGTGTCTGCCTCAGTTTCATATCGACTTATTTCAATATCTTTTATGCAGAGCAAGACAATGGAATTGTAATGCATAACACCTCTAATTAGTGCTACAAGGATGGGACATGAAGGCTTACTAGAAATAAACTCACTTGAGGATATCGGCATAGTAATGCTGATAAGACAGCAGCTCCATGTTGTCTATTGTAGCTAGATGCCATACCTTCTGCTGTTGCTGTTGAGGAAGAAAATCACTCTCCAGCACAGTCAGTCTTGGGGGAAGAGACCCATTTCTAGGAAACCTAGGATAAGTGTCCTGTCTCCTTATGCCTCCAGTGGGCAGCACCAGGGAGGGCTTCTCCTGGCCTGCCTGGTGGGCCCCATGCTGGTCCCATCAGTGACACAAACCCTTTGCATGTCCCATCCACTCTCAGGAGGGAAGGTGAGAAGACAGACATTGGGAACTCTGGCTCTGCAGTGGATGTGCAGCTCCCACACCCCAATGCAGATGGGAAATCAAGGACCCAGCAAACCCAGTTCCAGCTCCTGCCTTGGCACAGGCCTCCTCCCTCACCCTCATCAGCTTCAGCCACAAATCCACGTTGGGAGACATGCAGTCCAGCTAGGTCAACAACCACCACAGGGGCGTACTGTAACACCTCCTCAAAAGGAAGACTGATTCCTTGTCTTTCTTCCACTGTTTGAGCCTCTGGCTGCCCTGCTTCTCTGTCACAAGTACAGCTTGCGAAGGGGCTGGATCCCTTCGCTGGTGCTCACCTCCCCACAACCTTACAGGGACTTCCACCTCCTTCTCTCACGTAAGTGTGCCCTCCCCCAGTCAAATGGCTCTGGTGTGAATTTTCATCTGGTTCTGTTCTGTGGTTGGTTTGGCTTTTGTTTGTTTTTATTTTTACGGTTTAATTGCAGTTCACTTCAGGCATACATAATTTCAAATAGGGATATTTAACCCTTTAAGGAAAGGAGTCACCTCACAGGAGAGGGACAAATCATTCTAGCCCTAAATACTGGTTACATATTATCAGCAGTTTCCATCGATGCCCTAATGGTTTTGGACATCTACCACGGGGGACTGCGTTTTCTGCTAGGGAGCTTTCTTATGGGATTCCTTACCTTTAGCAGAATTGTTTGCATATGTTTTACTCAAGGTCCTTGACAAAACAAAGATAAATAATATTAATTTGTGTTTCTCTTTCACTACATTACAGAATGAGGTTCATTATGTGCAAACTTAGGGCTAGACCTCCTAAAACAGGTGTAACACGTCTGTCCCTCACTTGCCCTAAGTAATACTAAATCCTAGATTTATTCAGTGTATAGTCAGTCAGTCAAGAAGCATCTCACAGCAGTCGTATTACTATGATGCTGGGATAATATACTGTATCTCGCTGTGCTGTGTTCTGTTCTAATGTTTATGCTCCTTGTAGTCTGCTTGCTACCCAGCATCTCTTCCAGCCATTCTTGTTATTGCCATAAATGTGTTTTGGTAAACACAGATTTAATAAGACTCCAAGGTGCATGAAAGCCTCCCGGAATGCTCTGCCCCACACAAGGTGGTCCTTCCCCGCTGCTTGATTTCATTCAGCTCTGAACACTAACGTCCAAGCTAACTCAAATAATGGACTTCAATTTATCAAAGCCTACCTTGGGGCCTTCTTCTCTACTTCAGCCTTATTTGGTTTTTTCACTTAAAGGTAGTACAGGTCACCAGCTACCCAGTTCCCGTTAACACTGACTTTCTGCTGTCGTCGGTGTAATTCCAATTGCCTGAACTGGAATGCCCTCTTGTTCCAGACAGCCCGTTGCTTCTCCGAGTACCTCCCTGCCTTGGCTCTAGGCTAGTCATTAAACTGGGAAGTGGCTGGTCCTCCTCAATTGGCACACAGAGCTAATTCTTCTCAAAAAGCAACTCTGATGTGATAAAACTCAGTCCTTCCTCGCATCTTGAACATTGAAAGACAACTATTTTTTCTTAAAGTGTGGCATTTTGTAAATCCCTATAACTAAAATGAGATCTTGGATGGATTCTGTTTCCATGCCCCTATGTGCTATTTTATTTCATGTAAATATAGGACTGCTTGCACCTAGCTCATTTAAGTTCCTGAGAAATGCAAATCAAAAGCTGATGCATTGGGGACTTCTATTTCCCAGCTAGTCCAAAAGTGTCAAGGCAGGTAGCATTGTTAGACAGACATACTTCACTAATAGGATTTTTTGTTTCCATGTTTATAGATTGCAAGAAGAATAGAATTATGTTTATAAAATATATATGATACACTACAGTTGTCATAGGGTGCTTGACAAAAAAAAAAAAAAAAGCAAATTGCTCAGTCCTTCAGTCCCTGGGGAAGAGATCACACAGAATCACAGTATCACAGAATCACAGAA
>NW_010186352.1:13273-56291 GCF_000695765.1 Mesitornis unicolor | reverse complement strand
CCAGCTCCTGAGATTCTGTGATTCTGTGTGATTTGGTGTGATACCAATTCTAGCACCACAGGGCCAAGCGAGGTGCACTGTCTTTCATCATTCAGTAGCGACTATATTTTTTTTTCCCATTTTTTCCTATTTATTGGTCACAGATGTGGTTCTGCAAACTGCTCTGAGGTTAAAAGTCACCCTCCTGACTTTGCAGAGCAAATTCTAGGTTAGCGGGCCATTTGCCAGAAACCCTCTAACCCCAGCACACATATTTATGTCATTCCTGATGTCAACAGCAGCTAGACAATTCCAACTCCTCACCGGAGTCAGGGAGGGCCATAAACAGAGGCAGACTTTCCAGTGACTAAGGTTAGTTCCCTGGGAGGTTTGAGAGGAGCTCCATCTTCCTTCGCTTGAGTCAGTGTTTAACAGAGTCTGAAATATGAACGGAGGAGTTGCTGTGAAATGCTTTTACTGGCTTGGCTTCAGAGGGAGCTGTTGAGGTCTAATCCAATGTTTGTTTATTCAGTGATTTCAGATGTAGATAGAGGGAACCCAGAATCCAAAATGCAGAGTGTACCGAATCCAATCCACACTTTAAAGGAAAAGAATAATTTCTTTGTTATCGGAATGTGCATAATGATGTGGGATGTGGCTGTCTGGGCATTCAGGAGGAGAGAAATCCAGGTAATCCCCAAGGGGAAAGCCTGACATTACTGCAGCCAACAGGACTTCTGCCATCCATTTAACCAGAGCGAGATTTCATCTCTGGAAGCCCATCACGGGACAACACTGTGCCACAGGCATTCGCAGTGTTATCAGTGACAGTTCGGTGTTTTTCTCTGTTTTGTTGGTTGTCTCTGTTCTCAGGTGAGATCATTACTGGAGACACACTGATAACTGAGTCTCCATTCTTCTTTCCTACTGGCAATGCCCTCACTTTTCCAGTGTCCTACTTCTCACTGAGGTACTGTAACTCCTCTTTGGACTGGAAGACTCTTTGTACACCCAGTAAGAGAAGAGACAGATGCCCATGCCCTCTGGTGTGAACAGGACCAGCCTTCTCTGCAGCTTAAACAAACCACATAAGCCAGAGAAGGATTCCAGGTCACGTTTATCCCAAAGCATTTCCAACAATCCCAAAAGAATGTTAATTACTGACACCAACAATCCTGTTCTCATTCATATAATGGGGGTGCCTAAAGGTCTTACCTGAGGTTGGGTCCTATTGTATTAGACACTCTAGATCACACAACAAAAGCAAGTCCTTTCCCCAGAAAGGTTATAGTCGAGAAGGTCAGCCCGGCTGGCAGTTAGAAGGAAAGCAGAACCATGGAAAGGTGGTGTGAGCCACCAAAGGTAGCGCAGCAGGTCCACATTTCGCATCTCCCAGGTTCTGGTGCTTCAGTGCTATGTAAACATTAACACATTTCCTCCTGGTGTCTTGTGCCACCAAAGGCAGGAAAGTGAGACTGCAGCAGTCTGAGAGCAATTTAAAATGGGAAAGGAAAAAACATGGAGAGGAGAAGGGATAGAAACAAAAGGAAGAGAACTGATACATAGCACACAGAAACAGTCGTTTGCCTCTGGGCTTAGGAAATCAAAGGAACAATCCTAGACAGCAACAAAGGATGTCTGGAAAATATACAGTCCATTGCTCCTGGTGCTCTCAGCATACTTTACAGATACTAATTAAACCTCACCTCTGCCCAGCATGGCAGGTTACTAACAACAGCACAACCCTGTCACTTGATTATTTTCCTTTTGTTCCCTGATGCAGCTGGTATGTTGGGTCCCATAGCTGGAATCCTTCGCTCCCCTCGTTCTTGGCTCATGACAGTTGATCCCCATTTCCCCCACCACATACACAGCCCATACACCATGCACTCACGTGACAGAAGAGGCTCGGGCACGCTTCCCAGTGTCTATCATTGCTCTCCAGCTCTGGGACCTGTCAGGGGGTTGATCAGCAGCGTTTATGGAGTCCTGTAAGTGGAAAGAAAAAGCCACGTTACCTGCATGAGATACAAAGGGATCAGCCAGAGTTAGATGAGCAAGTCTCACGTGTAAAACTTGAGACTAGATAGACTTGACTCTTGCTCCCACACCTACAACTCCCACAGATGTCCTTTGGTATTGGCGGTCAGTCATGGCTGGCTTGTATCTCAGACTACTTTAGGTGTTTAAAACAAAATACAGATATATAATGATTTTGAAAATAGTGGCTGAAGTGCCCGTCTGCTTTAAATGGCAGAAACTGGAAGCACAGAGTAGTTTCAGACTAGTAAATATGAAAAAAGTTACCATAATCCACTAATTTATCAGTTCAAAACCAGTGGCACCCATCATTACTATGATGTAGTGAAGACAGAGACAATGATCTGCAGAAACAGGAAAGAATCCTGACACTGGACAATCGGCTGGGACGGGGATGGAGCCCTGTTTGCTGTAACAGGCATCTGTCTTGTTCATACACTTCTCAGGCAGCCCTTTCGAGTTTTGGGTCTGCTTCCTCCTACTGGAACGCTCCTCAAAACCTCATCACCCTTTCAAATGCTGTGAAGGAATTTCCTATAAATAAAATTGATTTTTCACAGAAAAGATATGGGACTTCTTCATTTTTACCACATCATCTGAAAAAGGGACAAACTCAAACAGTTGTACAATTAAACTTCTCAGAGCAGACCTTCAGGTTCATATATCAGATAACTTGCAGACCTTATAGTGCAATTTTAGATGCAAATTTATCTGTGCATAAAATTGCAGAGACCTAATTTGACTCTATCCAATCAGTTAAACATCTCGATACCAATGTCACAAAGCAACAGATTCAAGACCTTGTTTAGACAGTTTCCACTCCCCAAGAGCATAAGGTGCCACTGAAGGATGCCTGGAGTCCTGGAGGGCTTGTCTTCTGCTGGTGACATGATCTCTGCACTGCAAGGGTGTCTCACAAAGCACCCTCCTGCCAAGAAAGGCAGAGAGGCCCTCACTGCAGCACTCGAGCACGCTGCAAAACTCCGGACAAGAGCTTGATTATTTAGTTCTCAGAGGAAAGCATGGAGGTCCCTTTCCAGAGAGCAACAACAGCGATACAGCTTCAGTTTGCTGAGGAGAGAAACAAGCTTCTGTTCCCAGCAGTTTCTAGTTTGAAAGCAGAACTACGCCTTGAATCATTCTGCATAAATTTTATTTTTAAATAATTTCTAATCTCTTGCAAATTTTAAGCTTCTCCAAAGCCTGGGCAAATTTGCCAACGTTTCTTGCTATTTTTCAGCAGTCAAACTTCTTACACCCATTAGTGCTGTCTGTATCTTTCTCAGATGCAGCACTGAGCAATTTGGAGACATAAGGACTGTTTAAAAAGAGAGGAATACATTTTGTGCTGAGGAATGGTACTGCACTGACAGCTCTAGCAGATAAAACGTGGGTAGCCTTCAAGCAGGTAAAGTGTTTCACTCGCTAAAGCTGTCAATCTGGCACTTCTCCACACACATTAATTTTACTTTCTTTTTTGTTGTTGTTGTTTAAACATCCCTTCAGGGCAACAGTTCTGGAAACACACCACCATTTTCTGCCACCTTTCCGTGCTCCTCCTGGGGGACCGGTGTTCAAAGCCAGGAGAGCAAAACACGCAACTCTGATGGGATATGAAACGCGGGTGATCATGCCATGAATCCTTGTATCTTCCTGACAGGTCCGCTGCACATTAAGCACATCAGGATCTATACGTCTGCTGTCATGATGTGGTTTTACCACGTATTTTTATTTCCTTCGTACCTGAATGGCAGCTTTAGAAATCAAATTACAGTCTGGGTGCTACAGGCTGCAGGCCTCTGACTGAGCCACTAAATCAGACTAATTGAAACAACAAATATGCCTGAATAGCAGTTCCTTACGAAGATGTTGCCCTTACAACACACCGCTCTTACTTCTAACATAACTTGACTGGACTTATTGACTGCTTGGTATTTCTGCTGCTGCATTTGAAGTTTATTGATTCAAAGCAATACAAAATGAGTTTCAAAGAGGTCAGGATGTGACTTTGTGTCCAAGTGAGACACAAAGACATTCAGAGACACTAAACGGAGCAGAGGAAACTGCAGGGAACTAAAGGTTGCTGGTTCATACCGAGAGAGATCAGTGGGTTTGGAGCATTGCTGCCCATTTTGTTGCCTGGCCCAAAAAGAGGAGAAGCTGCTAATCCACCTCCTCCTGAACTGGTACCACCAAACTGCAAATGCTGTCTGGGCTGTCACTCCACCTGCCTCCCCTTCCACTAACATCTCCCCTTTTTGAGGGGATGCTCTTAGAAGGACCAAAGGTTGAAACGGCACATCCTCCTGCAGCATAGTGAAGGGAAATCTGCAAGGAAAATATTCTAATGCTCTACAGGCAGTGGACATTCTGTGTAAAAGCAAGCTGCCTTCCCGTTCCCAAAGGAACTCAGCTTAAAAAGATCACTACCAAAAACTGGATATAATTTAGAAGTTTGGAACAAATTTACATTGCTAAAAATGGGGAACTGGTAGAGATTGAGGTTAAGGTATCAAAAGTATCCTTCATTTCTGAAAGTACAGAAGTGTATGTATCCAACAAGAAATCAATTTCTCAAAAAGACTCATTCCATGTTCAAAAACCTACAGGGAGAGCTGAGAAGAAATTGAGGTTTACGTCTATATCATCTGGAATGAACATTTACATTCTATGACAAAAAGAAATGGCATTTTTCGGATGCGAGCCCTCTGAGGCAGGTAACAAAAAAGATCTATTTGACAGAGGAAGAAGAGCTTTCTCACAAATGTAATGTTTTTCTAGCCCCAAATGGCTGCAATCTGCCTCTAAAAGCCCCTTTCAGGCTGATGCTTGCTTCACAACCAGTTAGTTTAGTCTAAACCATCCTTTCAAATGGTAGCCCAGCTCCTTCCTCCTGACCTCCAGCCCACTCACCAGCTATCAGGTGGCACTCATCTGCTCCTTCTCAGGTTGTCATCGCAGTGGCCACTACTTACGCTGCCAGGTCATTCCAGGAAGTGCTGCTTACAGAGAAGGCAGCACAGGGAAAGACAAGGAACAGTATTACTGACGTGCTTGTGATGTTTACTGCTACTACTGCTGTTAACGTGTGTTTTTACTAAAGAGTATTATGTATTATGCTTAGCTTAAAAAGAAAGCTGTAAAAAAGTACCAGTGAAAGACATCAGGAAGAAAAACCTCATAAAACACCTTTTTTGTTGTTTTCGTTTGTTTTGGTTTGGTTTTTTAAGTATTGCGTCTAGTATCTGGCAAATGCAGTCACCCATGGGGTATGGTGCCTCCAGAAGACTCCCAAAGAAGCACATGCTGTGCACAGACTCCTGCAGGAAGCAAGCAGCAAGAACTCTGACACTGAGCGAGGTAAATACCTCACTGTGAGCAATTTCCAAACCAGAAAGATGAAGAAGTCTCATTCCTGGCTATGGCCTGTTCTGATGCCTGAGAGGTTTTACTAATTTTCAGTTGATGGAGGACATGCCTACCATGTCAGAAATGACAAATTTCAGAAATCTTGCACGTCACCTAACAATGACAGACACAACGTATGTAAAGAAGGACTAAGCACAGAAAGCTCAGTGGTTCTCTCACCTGAATAGCTTATTAGCAGTGTTGAAAGGCTAACAGAACTCAGATAAGAGAGCAGATCCTGACTGGGTTTTGGAGCAAACCACTCAAAAGTAGATTTGTTTCTTATTCACAACTAACATGGGCATCAATGAGTCCAGTAGAGATCCACCACACCACAGCAGCTGACTTGGAGACCACCCATGGGTCTGAGGTCAGTGAACCCATCTGTTACAACACCACTGGGAATTCACCATGTTTGTACTAAAGCTGGCTGGGAGAAGAGAGCTCCAATAATCAAACAGTCTACAGCAGAAGGGAGTAGGGTAGAGATGTGTAGTGTTCAGAAGCAGGCGGCAAAAACCCTGCACAATGGAACTGAAGAGTGGGGCGAGTAACAGAAACCAGTTCCCATCTTCGGGAAAAGAGCAGGGAACTCAAGGGACGGTATCAAGAACGTGCCAACGCCATGGTCAGTGTGGACAAAAGCCCCACCTGGAGCTCTTCGTGGGCCTGGGGTGGGTGGGGTGACACTGCAGCAGCACGTACACAAACCACAGCCTGAAAGAGAAACTGATATTCGTTAGTAAGTTATGCATTAACTTATGCAGTGCTAGGAACTTAATTAGCCCCCTCACCTGCTGCAAAAGCTACAAGCAGACTGTTGAAATTGGGCAGTGACTGAAACTGCTCCAAGTCAGCACTTACAGTGGGGATCTTCTCTCTGACCAAAGGAATCCGTTGTTAAATGTAAACAATATTTAAAAAAAAAAACAGAGAAGCCTCCAAGGGTGCCGAGTAAACCTGAATACAGCCCCTCTATCCTAAAGGTCATCTTCTATATCAAATTCTTACCTGCAATACAGCAGGCACTAGAGGAAGGGGTGGAAAGGCTCACAGCTCTGTGAAAGATGAAGAAATGCAGAACCGACAGCAAGTGGACACTCATGGGTCACCAGAGAAAGAGGAAAAAATGCACCCCTCTGTGATTACAGTTAAGCACAAATAAATACGTAGAAAAAGAACATTTTCTATTTCCTGAAAAGAAACAGAGTAAAGTCTGGGGGAAAATGGCCTATGCGAAATATTTTTCTCTGCTGGAGGCATCAGCAGGGTTCTGACAGGCACGTTAGGAAAACAGACCATACGTTTGTGCATATTCAACAGCCCCTATGGGAGACATAATTTTCTCAAGCTGCCATTTGGGTTGTGTTTGGCACTTGAACTGTTTCATGGGCTTTGATAGGCTAGGATCTGTGTAGATGATGTTTTGTTCCGAGGGAAAAGAGTAGAAGCACATGACCAGGAGTTCTGATCAGCTTTTGAAAGACCCAGACCAGCAGAGCTCAACCAACAAAACGCCTTTGTAATGGAAATGCCATACCTAGGCATGAAATCAGAAAAGCAATGTGTACAAGGAGATTATAATAAGATTGAAGTCATCCCCAGTATCCCTGCCCCAGCAGAAAAGGATGCAAAGTTAAGATACCTTTGAGGAGTGAACCGTCTACCCAATTTAGCTGTCCAAGCAATCAATGACAGATCTTTATGTGCGCGAGCGTTCAGCAGAACCAACATACAGATCTTCACAGGGAAACTGAAAGGAGCTAATTAATAGCCCCAGATAAACAGAATTAAGTGCAAAACTGGATGTAGAACGTTACAGAGCAATGCTGACTGAGCTGAATTCTCTCCTTGCACTCTCACTTGTGCTTATGACCCTAGTGAGGCATAAAGATTAATGCTTATACAAAAAGCATTTGCTTTCTACTTTTTGTAAAGCATTTGTAGGCTTTCCACTTGAATGTTTCATCTGGTTTCAATTAGAGATGCTATTAGTCTTTACATACAGTCTTAGCTGGGTGCAGGTTTTGTTCTGGACAATTCAAGCTACTCTGCCCTGTCCCGTGCCGGAGGAGCCTGAAGTCGCACCCTTCTATATGATTACTAGGGAAGTTAATTTGGTAATAAGTCAGCCTCTGTTTACACTCCAAATTGACCAGCTCTATTCATGTCAGCGGGGTTGCCCTGTTTGCAATGCAGCCTGAAACCCTCTGGTGCCCTGAACTCCAGAGAGGTAATGACTGTTATTCAGAGTTAACACACAAATCACTGGGCAGGCGGGAGATGTTGAAAAGTCACGCAAATTCTCTTTGTTCCCAGGAGGCACAGTGTAAGTAGCCTCACAGGAGCTTAAGAAGGAGTTTCAAGGCTATACTTGAATGTGGAATGCTTCCACAGGCATCACAAATGCCAAAGAAACTTCTTTCTTGAACTGTTTTGCTACGTACCACTGCTGTGGTGTGAAACGCGGACACCAAAGGGCCTATCTATACTAGGAAGAGTGCCCCAACCCTCACTGTATACCTACAGAAGCCAAGAGCAATACACTAGGGGTCATTTGGCCTTTTCTAGAAAAGGTAAAAAGACAGGAATTTACTCTGAGGACTGCAGATGGTGTTTTGCAGCCATACCCAGGGTATCTACCAAGCACAGATGGGCAGGCCAGTGGGAGCAGCTACTGCCCTCCTCCACTAGACCAGTTCGTTTTGACCCAGATATTTGAGGAAGAAATTCCACTCAGTCTTGCCGAGAGGTCGGCAGAAAAGGTCTGTCTGGTAAGACATACCCTCAAGTGCCTTTGAGAAGGCACAGGAAGATGTTAAACACCGAAAATGAAGAGTCTGCCATGCACAGGCAGCTCCTGCAGCAGGGATGACTTGAGAGCAGGTTTTTCAGGATCATGACTTTGGACTAAGGTGCCTAAATTCTGTGCAAATTTCATTTCAGATGTCTGCATGGATCTAGCCTTAAATCTCCCTTTATTCCTGTGGAGAACAGCAATACTTCCACGGTGTTTCAGAGTGTCACCGTAAAACTCTGTAATCCCTCTTCAAGACCTAGGGGTGGAAGGTCCTGCACAGAAAAGCTTTTCTTTTATAACTAAAAGTAAGATAAAAGAGGATGTCAAATAACAGAGTCAGCCTGAAGGCACTGAGAGGATTCAGAAAGATGTAATATGCTTGAGAAAGGTAAATCTTGAGCTCAAGGGCTGCAGCTGATCTTGGGCCCCTCACCTCAGCGGATGCAGCTGCCTTGGTGCTGCACAGCTACACGTGTCTGTCCTCAAGCAAGGTCTCTTGGCTCCAGTTCTTTTGAGGTGCCTTTCTATATGGAAGCTAAAGATCATTAAAATCTTCCAGAGGACAACTGTGAGATCCAGCCAGTACTGCTCCTTTCAATAAACAGAACGGTTTCTAGCATAGGCGGCTCTGTGAATTATTACAGAGCACATAATAGTCCCTGTATTTGCCTACACAATCACTGCACTCCCCAGATCTAACTCATTACTGTGCTTAGCAAAGCGCTTTGAAGTGTCTCAAGCATGAAAAGCACCACATAAGAACAAATTTTATTGTCATAAAAAGGTATTAAGGCAAGTTAGAGGCACTATTGATGCACCAAGCTGGAGGGTACCTGTGTCTGTGCAGAGTCTGTCTGAGTGCCTCCTCTCTGCCCTGCAGCACTCCCAGCAGCCCTTTCCCTTCAGGTGAGGAGCAGGACTCTGCTTCACCTGGTTTGAAAGGGAGACGTGAACCCCGCTGGCAAGTCTCTGGCATTATCCAGCTGCACCTCACACATCATTCCCCCTCAATCATTTTGGTCACCGTCGCAGCACAACCTGCCACCCACGAGGACCACAGCTTCACCCCTGCACCTTAACTGAGGTCTGGATCACCCTTCCCACTGCTGTGAGCTCAGCTCAGCTGGGATCTGCAGCACCCTCTGTTGTTACCTGCCTGGACTTCACCCAGCTCACCCTCCCTACCAGGACTATTCTTTTCCCATTGTATTTATTGTCTTCCAAAATGCTCTGTCAGGGCACCACAGTTAACCCAGTCTGTCCTGGTCTGGACTCTCATTCCCTGCTTGTTAGTCTTACCAAATGTGATTATTTCAAAAAAATTACCTGTTAAAGGGAGGGACACTGTAGGTAGAGGATTGAGATAGCTGAAGTCCTTCTTAATAGGAAGTGGTAGAACTCAAATTGCTTCTACTGACCCTGGAAAATAAACAATATTTGGAAGTGTCAGGTCATTTATCTGCACAGAAGTCTTTTTATCAGTGCTGTGCTTAAAGATGTTATCAGAGAAGCCAGGAATGTTCTTGGAGTTGGAGAGGTTGCCAGCCCACACAAAAATGTTGGGTTGTCTCAAGCCAATGACATGTCCCAGAGGGACATCACAGTCAGCACTTTTACTGCTGTAATTACCTGCAACCAAGATAAATACATTAAATATTAATGGGAATATTGAGAAATAACAAAAACTAATAGAGAAACCACAGTGGTATGTGCTTGAGGGCACATATGCATGCACGTGTGTGCAGTCTGTCCAGTGGACTCGTGCGATCATGAGCTATAGTCAATCCCTGAGACTTTCCTCATCCTCACTCCCTTCTGTACAAAGGAAGCCTCGTGGCCCATTTTAAAGCACACCAAGATCCCAAATAATTTCTTATTCCAGCCCTTCCCATAGGCTCCAACGGTCCCAGTCAGAGCCTCGGGATTTAACCCACACATAAATGACCCACAGGTAAGGAGCGGTCATGAGGACCTGCAAGGACCTGACGATGAGATGCAACACGGGGCCCACTGCAGCAGCCGTGCTGAGGGTGAACATTTCCAGAGAAAGGGTCTGGAGCGTGCAGCATCTCTGCGGTCGAGCACACAGGAAACATCGCTCGAGAGCTTTTGCTTCAAGTGCGCACTAAGAGATTTTTTTATATTTCTCAATCTGGTTAAATTTTCTTGGCTGCTCTCCACTCTGCCCACAAAGTGCTGCTGGAAAAGGAGTAAATTCTTCTTTGCATGCACGAAGACCGGGAGTTTTCTTCCTTTGTGCAATGATGAACTAGTCAATGGAAGTTTAATTCAACTGGTCCCTTACCGTGGGCCCAGTGGCCCTCCCAGTTTCTCCTCACTACTGGTTTAGCTGAGCTTGAATTCAGTGGAGTGAGCTTGATGTTACTTTGTAGGAAGAGACCTGTAGTGATGATGTGCTCGCATAGCTTCATTTTTAGATCTTTCCTGGTGGAAGAAATTGAGAACCAAAGATCTTCCACCAAACCTACTCATGTGATTCCTGGAGCACTTTGAAAATGAGATATGGATCAGTCTGACCCCTCAAGCTTCTCCCAGAACAGAATATAAGTGTGCAGTCACCGCACTTTTGGGAAGCATAGGGAACCAGATAGATTAGCTCTGTGGCTTTTCTTAGTTGGTTCTGATTTGCTTTTGACTACTTGCCTGCGCACTATTAACACCCCACAGTGCAGTTGTGTTTGACATCCCTGTAACAAACCCTGATTTATATGGCCTCACACAATTCCTCCTTCTTTGTGTGGCCTTGAGAACAGCGTAACAGGCACACTAAAATGGAACCCATTTAAATCAGTCACCACCAAAAGAGCAGACATCTTCAAAGAGTGTTATCTTTATGAATCAAACTTCACCCTTCCTGCATAATTGGTGTTTTTTTATGCAATGTAGCTTTTGGGGTTTGGCAGAAGAATACTTACTCCAGTGACTACACTTAAAAAAAAGGTGAAAGCATGACTGAGATTCAGAGCTATAGAAAAGCGAGAAAAGATCCACAGAAAAATCAAATGTGCTGCATTCATCACTCAATCATTCAATTACAAGTATTTGAGCAGCTGTCCAGTGAAAGGAATTCAAGCTCCCTATTTTACAGCACATCTCTGAACATCTCTGATGCTCTTCCATGCAGTAATGCAGCAGATGAGCTGTACTCCCCTCTACACCATTGCCTGTTGAAAATCTGCAAACCACTGTCATTGATGCTCAGTAATTTAGGATCCGTGTCATAACGTACCCTGCTTCCAAAGCATGTCCACTACGTAACGCTCTGCTTGCTTTAGAGATGTGGTTTTTCTTCGGCACAATGTGAACGCTACAATTATGTGCTGCATATGTCAAATAGGCAGGGCTGGGCGGGGAAAGAGAAGGGAGGCTTCAGCTCAGAAACTGTAGTACCTATTTTTGGCTCCCGAAGCCAAGCTGTGCTGCTCCCACTCTGTTCTGACGATCCAACGCGTATCATGCGAGATGTCACCAATCCCAGGCAGACACGACAGTTTGGGGTGCTGGGTTTCAGCATCTTGGGGGAGGGAAGATAAGTGGCAATTTTTCTGAAGTCTGGCAGGAACAAACTGTATCATGGTAACCGTTACTTTATTATTAATGTTTAGATGAGGTTATTTTTCAGTCTGAACGTATCATTTCAACACAGGACATCTGTACCTGGCTCTTCCCTCTCTGACAACCCTCCACTAGACATCCCCTTCTCTCAGACATCCTATACGCAAACCTGTTGGGCAACCACAGGGATTTTTTAAGATCAGGTTAAGCATATTACAGGACTAAATGCCCTCTTGCTCCCTGCTGCCCAGGACACACATGACTTCACTGGAGTAAATTCACGTCCCAAGTCTGTTTTACACAACTGTAAACCCCTCTCCATGGCTTTGCAGGGAGGCAGGGAAGGCAGAGAATCAGGGAAGGCAGCCCTGTGAAGGAGACAGTCCAAATCCTCTCTTGAAACTCAACACCCAGCCTGGGCACCTCCCTTATTGACTGAAGGAGCTCCCCACAGCCAGACCACCTCCTCCCTGCTGTCACCAGCAGCCCGCTCCTCACCGGGCACCACCCACTCAGTCCTGCTCATACAACAGCTTGTGGAGTGGTGAGACAAATCCAGCTGGGAAACTGTTGGGTGTGCAGCCCTACTGCTACCTGCACAGACAGGGAAGACAAGGCAGGGGGTGAAGATGAGCAGTGTACCTCGGCACGGCTGCCAGAAACTGCTGCAGAACACAGCCTAACTTGGGCATCTCTGATGGGCACCACCGGAGCCATGCCAGCACTCTTCAGGAAAGCAGGGAACCAAAACACAGTCTTGTAGGTCTGCAGCTCACCTACCCGCAGCAACATCTTTTCTTTCTTCACCTGCTTTTCTTCATTATATTCTCCTGCAGTACACTGTGCTATAAAGTCATTAGAAACACATACGTAACAGTTTCTCAAAACACTAGAGCTTTTATCTGTAGAAATGTAAGAGTGAAAGAAAATGACACCATGTAGACATCATAAAAGAGAGGGTTCACTATATAAAAACAAAAAAAAGTTACATTCTTGATCAAGGAATAAACCAGGATGAATAATCACCATCACATTTTTGCAGCCATATAACTCCTTTTATCTTCTTCTCTCCCAAACATCTGAAGAATATGAATGGACATCTGAATCCTTTATGTGAGAATAGCTGAAACTAGCGTTGTGAGAAAATACGCAGCCACGTATTGATCAGAACAGACAGAGCAAGTTCAAACCTGAGTTAACAGTCCCTGATCTTGGACGGGGGCTGGCAGCGCTCACCTCCTCTCAGGACCGGCCCCATCCTCAGTCACAGCCGCTGAGCGCTGCAGCTCTGTTCTTTAAGCAAACGTTGGCTGAAGGAGCACAGCACCATTTTGTTTAATCACTGTGGAGTTTCGGTATCCACAGGAAAAAATCCTGGAACCACAGTGTATTTTCATGATCGGTGACTACAGAGTGGTATAAAATGTCTGCACTGCTTCTTTCCATTCCAGCCTGTGCCTTTGAAGTCATGGTAACAGCTTTTGGATTCAAATCCTCTGATGAGACTCCTTGATTTATTAGGTAAAACATCTGGAAAAAATGAGGACCTGTGGCAGTGTAAATCCTCCAGAAGGAGCAGAGAGAGGTTTCATCTGAACATTTCTGCTCCTGTCAAAACGCAAGGAAACCTGAGCCCTAGCGACTGCCTTAAGGATGCCCTGAGGTTGAAAAGCTCCAGACAAAATGGGCCTGTTCACGTTTCACCCACTGGTCTGGGAACCAGGATGCAGACTTGGTGGAGGCTGCGAGCAGAGAGAGGAAGGCCCATCAGCTCACAGCCCTCGGCTCTGGGACCACGCCATAGCTAACCAAATTATTTTCATACACTCTCGCAGCCTGAACGTCGGTAGCAATGCTGCCCTTGACATTAGTAAGGCAGCTCCTGTTATAAATCACTGCACACTGCGGGGAGCAGGATGAAATGTAAAATACCTGCCTCTCTCCCACAAAGAAAAAGGCAACAGCAAAATACAGATGGGCCAGAAATCCAGGTTGCCTTTGTTGCATGGCTGTTCCCCAGTTACCACGGTCCATGCGAGTAAAGGAACGTTGGCTTGGGCGGGAGGAGAAAATTACCAGCCTTGGATAGCACTGATTTGAAAGGAATAAAACCTGTACAGGTAGCAAACAAGTAGAGAGGCATTTTGTGAAGCGGATTCCTCCTTTTATTTTGAATCAGCCCTGAAGCAAGGCAACAAAAAGAGAGGAGAAATGGAACAGCAGGACCAGCTTGCTGTGCTTTGGAGTCACTGCTAATGGTTTCTGCTGTGAAAGGCGTGTGCGAGGGCACAAGTGTGTGAGCGTGCATGCATGCATCTGTGCGTATGGCTGTAAGGCATTTGTTAGATGAGGGCAAAACTAGAAATCATGGAGGTACTTGACTCAGAATTCTTTACTCTCTCTGCCTCCTCCATACAACAACCCATGTTCTAAATTTTTGTTCTAAATTTCACACTTTTTTTCCCCCAGAGACACATCTTTTGACAGTTATTTTCCCATCTAAATCCCCCTTGCAGCAATTTGAATAATACAGCTCAAACACTAGCCCAGAGTGCCAATGCTCTTTTTGGAGGGGTGTAGGACCAGAGGAGGAGGGGGAGTTTGGGGAGTATTTTTTTAATCAGATAAATTATTGCTGAGAAGCCAGCCACTTCTCTCCATTCAATTTATACTCTATGGGGAATCCATCTAATACTCCTTCTCTGAGTGTGAAGCAGGACCAGCGAGATGCTGTAACAAACCAGGGAGGAATGCAAAAGATGGGATGGAGTGCAGGGAACGAACAAACAACGGGAGGAAGAGGCTACAGAAAAGCCAGTGGACAAAAGAAAAGTCAGAGAGACATGGAAGCCCCTCCTCAGACAAGCAGGGAGAGGAGAAAATGGTTTTGCTGGCAAACTGGAGCAGGCTCAAGTGTGTGCAGCATCAGCTGGAGTGGGATGAGATGGCTCAGAGCTTTGGGGCTGACGTCAGGAGCTTCTCACCTGCAGGGAGGTGCTGCAGCTCCAGGCAGGTCCGTAGCTGCAACAGATGGAGGGCTCCTGAGTTTGCAAAATGAGCTTTGTGATTTCATGCTGCTTCCCAGAGGGTTTCCCTCGCCGCTGTAACTGGAACTGTTTAAAGCTTTGCTGGCCGGCGGAGAGAAGCCAGGGAACAGAGAGAGCTCCCAGCGCAGGGCAGCGTGCCAGGGAAGCGTGCCTTGCTGTCTGGGCACACCTTCTCTTCTTGTTTGTACGACTCCAACACCTACGGCCCCAGCCGAGACAAGGCTCCATTGTGCTGATGCGCTGCACGTACATGCAGCCAGAGACGGGCTGTGTCCTGAAGAGCTCCCAGTCTAAAGTGGGAGACGATCAGAGGTGGGGAGTGGAAACAGGTGCACAGAGAAGGGGAATGATGCTCCCCGAGCGTGTCCAAACCAAAAACCAGTGCCAGATACCAGGCCTCAGCACTTGCTCCTCTTTCATGTGCTAACACCAGCTTAGTCCGTAGGCTTCCCACTCCAGCACCTCTCAGCCACTGTAAATGTATATAGAGATTTTAAAGACTTACGGGGGAATGGGACCTGAATGGGTGTCACGGCACACTTTTCTGGCCTTTTATTCTTCTTTATACCGATGAATGAAAAGCTTTAGTGGGAGAGTTGGGAGTGAGCTCAGGAGACAAGGGGACTTCTGAGGAAGATTTCCCCAATTCTGGGAGTGACTACAGCACAAGTAATGGTGGGAAATAAAGGAACTGACTCAGCAGGAGGCAAAGGGGAACAAGTGGAAGAGTAACTCTGCTCTGGAAAGCTGCAAGGAGAATATGACACACAAAGCAGAAAAGAGAAATAAGGCAAAAAAGGAGATTCAGCCATGGTTAGTCTGCATTTCAGATCGCTTCCTTCTGACAGCCTGACTGTCAAAAAACTTCTGAGCACCCATTCTCAGGGAATCAGGCCTTATATGGAGTCCAGTTATTTTTGGCTCAAAACAAACAAAAGAGGCCTTTAATTCAGAGCTCATTTCCATCTGCCATAACAGGCTATGGGCTTCTGCCAGCCCCCCCTTATTTTCTGTCTCCAAATTTAAGCTGTGTGAAGGTGTCGTTCCCGATACGACAGCTTCCTTTTCCGGGCAAAATAAACGCTTAAAGCAACACAGATCTAAACACATAATTAATGTAGTTCACCTACCAAATAAACTTATTTCCAGACTTCAATTAACCTCTGAGGTTATTATTTGAAATTGCAGATCTCCCCAGAAATGCCAGAACTGCTTGTGCCGGGCTGCAGGTAGCCAACTTGCTCTGCAAGTGTCAGGTTATGGGGTTCGTCTTAACCAGTACTGGTTCTTGACCAGCTGAGACATTCTCAGGAAAAGAAATTAATAACAATTTTGGCATTTTCTCCATTTCTTAGAATGTTTCTTAGTGTTCTCTCTTCCTCCTCATAATATTTTCTTGTATTTTGAGTCCCCAGACGTATGTACTTTGTGAAAGCACTGCCCATTTCAGAGGCTTTTATCCAGGACTGGATGAACTCTGGTGCAGGTATATTCAGGCTGCTTCATGCATTTAATCGTCCCCAAATGTCTTTTGGGGAATCAGTTCCAGATCCTAAGCATTTTACATTAAGACTCATGAACTCAGTAAACTCTACCCTCCCTAAGTAAAATACAAACGCCAACTTTTCAACCCTACATCAAGCACAAACCTCTCTAAAATCCCAATCTGCAACCATCTTTCTTAGGTCTCTTTTCTCCGTGACTCTTGTACCCCTCCAGGGTCTGCAGTATTCTCCCTGTTCCAGGAAAGAAAGCCCATGACGTGCATCAGGACCTCTTCTTGACAGGAACGAGGCGGAGGAGCCACTCTTTGCCAGCAGGTACACATTAAATTGCTGTTTAAGCCTCTCCAACATTTCTGGGGACTCACCGGGCTGTGGGAGTTTTGGGTTCCTCCATTCTTCCTCACCGGTTATCATCTGTCATTTCTTTTACACCCGATACCATGTGGTTTATAGAAATCTCTCTGGGCTCAATAAACTATGGAAGTGAGCCTCCTTCTTCTGTTTTCTTTCCTTTCCTGCCCCTCGTCATTCATTTCCTGGCTCTAACACTAAGCAACCAAATTCCCCTGGGTTCACTGCTAATCAAAGGATGGCTAGAAATGGCAGGAAAAAGGGTCCTGCCTGAGCAGGAAAGAAAAGTATGGAGAAGCCCCCAGTCCTCTAATGGGGGAAGGCACCTGCCTGCTTGCTTCAATCTTAGGCTTTATTACACAGAGGGTAAGGTAAAGGACAAGAGAAAACCGAATTTATATAGCCAGGGATCTGTGACCCTTCAAGAAACAGTTCCTGTGCTGCTTCTTGGGGGCAGCCGGATGCATTCCGGGGTTTGTCAACACCTGGTCTGAAGGCCCTGACAGGTTATGTCAGCACCAGGCTTTTCTTCCCGTTCCTCTTGTGACTGTCCCCTCGGTGCACCTGCAGCAGCAGACACGGCAGGACAGACAGACAGACCGGCTACCCACGCGTCACACACGAGGCTGATGCACCCCGGTTCTCTTCACTGTCACTCCGCTAATGGACCACACGCAGCGACAAGCAGGTCTCTGAGAAGCCAAAGTACCCAAGCCAGGTTATTAGGGAATTAATTAGATCCCGCAGATCGTCCCCCCTCCCTGCTCGCTTCCATGTCCTGTGTGTGCTCTGCTGGCCAAAGGGCAGTGCGCGCCAGTTGGGAGCCGCGCGCGTGCTGCCTGGGGAGCTGGCTGCTGCTGCTGCTGCTCTGAATCCATACATAGCTGAGGATTCTTCCGCCGGTGGGGACTCTGCTTTGGGTTTCGTTTTCCTACATCCAGCAGCAAAGCTTCAGGGTAACTCGTGGGAATTTGGTTAGCAATGAAGTTACTCACAGCTCTGATTGACTGACAGCTTCAGAAGTAATTCAAGGGGAGGGAAGAATGACAGAAAAACAGTAGGACAGGTCTTTAGAAACCAAGACTAAAATGCTAGCGCAAAAGGGCTGCTGGAAATCTTGTTTTCATCACCCACAAAGTCTCTGATGCTGGAAAACATACCCCCTGTTTCCCATATTCGCCAATTTGCTACAAGTTCTAACACGAACAGCTTCTGCTGGGAATAGCTGACTGTGCCAGAATATGATAGTTGCTGTTCCTATGTTGTCCTCCCCTCCCCAGATTATCACATTTCAGCCCAGAAAATGAAAGTTGCTCAGTGTTTACTAACCATTCTGCTCCTTTCCACTCCACAAGGATCTCTGTGGGAGAGCCAGAGCTCTGCTGTTTACAAGCCCATCTGCTTCTGTTGCTTTTCTCCACCTGAAGTTAGAATGCTCTGTTCAGGAGATTGCTCGCGGTTGTGTTGGGAAATGCAAAGAGCAGACGAGGATTCCAGGTGTGAGCAGCATGAAGAGAAGAATACAAATGTGTTCTCATCTAAAGAGCTCTAAAAATAATGATAATAATAAAAAAGAACAAGATGAAAGAGGAAATTCCAAAAAATTCCAAAGAAATCCAAAAAGCCAATGACAGTTTCAGCAGCATGATCATCCCAAGGAGAGTTTTTCCTATCTTTTTAAGAGAATTTGAACATTTAGAACCAGAAGGGAAAAAACACAAGCGCTCCAATGACTGTTTCCTTGAAATTACACTGATTCCTCTGCTCTCTGCATTTTAAAATCTACATAGGTAGAGCTACCAGACTCCACTTTGCCCAAACCTGTACTGCCGCTGTGAGCTGTTCAGCTGAGTTCTCCATGTAGCTTAACTCAAGTTTAACCCCAAGTGCCTTCTTCCCAAGCTCCAGCAGAGCTCAGCTCTTCAGTGGGCACTAAAGCAAACTCCATGATTTACAAAGACCCTCACATTCGTGCCAGCAAGGTGCTGGGATGCTCTGAAAACCTCATCTTTAATGGGTGCAAGGAGAAAGACTGAAAATCAGCTTTGCAAGAAGTTCCTGTCTCATCCACTCCCAAGGAATCTTTTTCAGCCTAAGCATTTCTTGGAATAGCTATGTAAAATACCCAGGCAGAAGACAGCACCTTTAGCAATGCTGCAGCTCTCGGGACCTACATCAGGACCTCTCAAGCACATATGCTCTTCATTAATGCTAATCTAGGAGCAGAAATGATCTGAGAGCAAAACCTCTGCGAGGATTAAGTACACAGATACTGCCTCATCGAGCTGGGATGCAGGGAGTGATCCAACCTGAACTTCCTCCAAAACACGTGGTCAGATCTGATTGCTCTGGTTTGGACCTGACTCTGGCAAGATGGAAAGCAGTTCAGCAAGATGTTGAAAGAAAGGAGCAGAAAGAAAGGAAAACAGCCCACTCCCCCTCCCCAAAAAAGCTGTGTTTCACTTCTGGGGCTGTAAGTGCACACAATAAACTTGTCTCCCTTCCCTCACTCTGGGTTACATTGTTCGCTTTCCTGCAAATTGTTTCCACATTCTGGATAAATAACCCCAGTGCCAGCGAGGGGGAGGGGGAGAGCACAGGGGTGCGCGGAGAACGGGTGGGAGGAAATCAAATGGCTTTGTTACTTTGGAGAAAGAAGGTGGAGGATGCTGAGAAACAGTTTGGGAGCTGGAGCCTTGGCAAACCGAGCAGAGAGTTGCCATCGAGCTTGCGTTCAGACCTGGAGGAAGAAGAGTAAACAAGGGGGAGATTATATATAATTATAGACAATCGCGTTGCCGGGGATAAACAGGAATCAAAAGCACGGAGGCACTGAAGTCTGGCACGTCCCCAAGCACAGAACAGAAGCCAGGCAGCAAGAGGCAATGTGGCTGGAAAGCACTTCCCTTCAGGCCTGTTTTCAGTTAGCTTAGGGGCTGGGGTGTTTTTTCCTCTCTTTTTGGCTTGAGGCATTCCCCCATAAAGAGAGGAGACTGTCCAATGGGAAACAGAAGCCAAACTGAAGTCAGCAGAATCCCTGTCTGCGACATTAATAGATTACTCTGTGAGAAACGTCAGAAACATTTGGAAAAGCTACAGCCCGCTTAGGTCAGCAAAAACAACAACAACAGGAATCTCTGAACAAAAATGGCTTTAGAAACACTCCAGAAGCCCGGCCCGCGCATCCTGCGGGCAGAGTCTTCTCCAGCTCAGGGTGGCCGACGGGTCCTGCCCACAGCTCCTGTGGGGCCAGGGCTCGTAACAAAAAGGTGTCAGGGCCCCTTGGCCACCTCACCTGCCCCTGGTGTCCATCTGGCATAGCCCTCACATTGCTGCAAATCAAAGGCGAAAGGATGAGGTGCCAGCCTGTGCCATGGGACACCCCCGCACTCCCTCCCTCCTGTCCTTGCATCTGCAGAGGGAATAAAGCAGGAACCGGAGCATGATGGGACCCTCCCTCTGCCACCTGCCTGCGCGGCAGCGGGCACGGGGGATGCAGCGGGATGGCAAAATCCCCCACCACCTGCCTCCCTTTGAGGGAGCAGCAGAGGCAGGCAATGGGGGGGCCTGTCTTGTTCTGCCTCGCTGCCAGCACACCAGCCACAGCTTTGCTTTCGCAGATCCTGGGAGAGGGAATTAAAAAAAGACTCCGTAGGCAGTGGAAGTGGCTCTGCCCACAGTCAAACCACCAGGCTCTGACTCTACAAGTGCTGCAGACAAGACCAGGGATACTGCTGAGGGGCTGCCTCCCCAGTGCTTACTGGTGCTCTGCAAAGGGGCAAGGAAGAAGAAAGATGAAGAAACAAAGCCAAGAGGCACAACTGAAACAAAGGCAGATGGCCAATAAGTGTTGCGTTTGGTTTTTTTTTAAAGAAGGACTTGGGGAGATTTCAAGAAGAAAAAGAAAAGAAGCCTCGATCATCCTTCTTTGCCTTTCCTTGAAGGCTCTGGAGAGTTAGAGGGAAGGCGACATCACGACAAACAAAGGACGGCAACCTCAGCCGGTGACAGAAGGAGGACTGTTTAGCAAGGCAGTGCAAAAAGCTCTCTCCTAGGCACTATTTTAAATCCAAATAGCTTACAGCCCACTGAATTCTTAAACCATTTTCGTGATCTCTCAGCTGTTCTTCATCGAGAATGCAAGCAGGTATTTTAAAGCAAAAAAGGCATAGAGGAAAAGCAAATATACATATAAGAAATAACTAAACCTGTGTTTAGAATTGGTGTAACAGCACAGGGAGCAGGGCATGCTCATGGGCTCTCTCTCCTGCTCAGTACAGGTGCTTTTAGATGTCCTTTCTCCTAAGGAAATGAAATAGATTTTTTTAAGGGAAATGACATTTGCTCTGTGAGAACACTGTCACAGTTTGGCAGATGACATGACCTGGCTGTCTGGGTGTAGTATTTTGTGTATTGTCTGTGAACTCATCATTGTGGGCATTTTTTCTCCAGGATTTCTTACACTGACAAATCCTTTGCCAGTGGTGGGTACATACATGTGTGCATATATGCATGCACCTAAGTGCAAGATCTCTTTACTAGCCATATAGGAACTGTTTGGGTATTACAGATGAGGCCATGAGCATAAAACAGGAGCCATGTTCATCTCAAAACTGCTGGCAATAGAACAGAAGGAAAGAGCAGAGGGAAGATAATTGGAAAAAAAAGGCAGTAATGGGTTAAAAAGGGCACTTGGGGTCCAAGTCTTATCTGCTATAAATTTACACTGCCTCTGTGAGCTAATATTTAAGCAATCTACTCCCACGCAAAGTTACAGCAGCTACTTCCAAATATCCCAGACATTAGTGTACAGAACCAAGAATAAAAACAAGATAACAGAATGACATAAAAAAATGAGCCAACCGTGTCCTTTAAACACGTGCCCATATGCAACACTGGACAGAAGCAGTGTCAGAAATTTAGCAATTTGGTGAGAGAGTAGAAGGGAGCCAGACTGACAGATCCGGACAGATTTGATCCGCTCTACTTTCTCTTTCATTTATACGTGCCCAAAAAGGGAGAAGGATACAGAGCACTTGTCCCGATGTTCTGTCAAAAATGAAATGAGGTCACTGGTCTCCTGCAAGCACAGATGAACATCAATCACAAAACCCTCATAAAGGCATAAAACACAGTCCCTCAGTGTTAGAAAGCAAGAATTAAAAGTTTATCAAGATGGAAAGAGCGGATCCTCAAGGGAGAATGGATTTCATAAGCAATCAGCAAATCCTTCTCCAGGCACCTCAGTGTGACTTGCAAGGCAGTGAGAAAATCAAAAGAGCTACTACCTAAATAGAAACATATAGCCAGAGTTCCCAGCAGGCATCTTAGAAAAAGCTCTCAGTGGTATAAAGCATCAATCCTTTCTTGCCTCTTCCTGCTTCCTTGAAGCAAAGGGAAAAAAGAAAAGGGGAGGAAAAAAAAAAGTATGATGTTTGCATTACAGCTTATTTTTGCCTTGCAAAACATATCTGTGTGAGTTGGAGGAAAGGTTTCCATTGCCTTGACATAAAATCTGGGTGTGTTAGTTGGCAGTCTCGGCTTAGGACAGTGTCAAGACAGGAGTATCAGACTCACACAGGGGGTGCATCCCCAGAGCTCTCCGGGGACCCAGGGCTGGAACAGCAGCTGCTGAAGGCTGGCAGAGCCGAAACCCAACTGCATTTCAATTTTGGTAATCCCATTCTGGATATGGGAGCTTGGCCATGGGGAATGAAAACATGACTGAAGCATTTCTTTATTCCAAGTCTCCCTGGCTCCTGAAGCAACGCTTTGGAGCGCTGGCCTGCAAGTTCCACTTCTGGCAAATCCAGCAACTGAAGGGACAGAGAGTAATGAGATTTTTTGCCCAGCTCCTTGCTGGTGGTGCTGGAAATCCTTGTATTCCCAGCCCTAGGGATATCTGTCATTTCCTAAAATGGCCAAATGCGTAAGCAACTGCGCAGAGGTGGTTGAGAGAAAGGAGGGACTTCTCACAGGTCAGGGTTAAGACCACTGGCTAGAGGGAGTGTCCTGGGCTTGCTGGGATTGAATCAGAAATGGAACGCTATGATTCAATCCCAGCAAAACCAGGACAGGGAGACCTGGGGGAAGAGCTGCATCCATCATCACCTACACCTTTAATCACCAGGGACCTCTCTCAAAGTCACCGCCTCCCTGCTCAGGAAGCAGACGGACAAAAATGCCACCAAGAAAATGTGCTCCCCCCTTCCTTGCTTCTCTCACCTCTGATGGCACTTTCATCCCTTACACATCCACTTCTGAAATAAATATTTCCATGGCTTGTGAAGTAACTCATGGCATCGACAGAGAAGGATGAGAGCAGCCCTTCAGTTCAGGACCGCTGGGCACAGGCACATTCCAATATGCTGCCTCTAATGAATGCAGCAGAGGGAATGCAACATTTTGTTTAATGAAAAAAAAACCCCACTTCAAATTTCTGAAGGGCTAATATAAGCTGTGGCATGATGAAACTCAAGAAAGAAGGCTCTTTATATCTAATAATACATGTTATAGATTTTTTCCCTGTGGAAAAACTTCAATGAACACCCTTTTTAAAAAAAATCCTTTGTCACAAATATTGATTATTCATTGAAAATCTAAACCCCAAAGATCTGACCAAATGATTTTTTTTAAAGTTCAGATTTCTGCACTGATGCAGGCGTTCCCAAAAAAGCAACCACCACTTTGCTGTATAGTGGCTGTTAGCAGAAAAGCAACTCTGATGGAAAGTCTTCAATTAGCCCATAGAAATACATGCAAATGTACATAACTGCACTGCACATGAAAACGACTTACCCCTGAAAAAAAATATATTTGCAATAGAAGCTCCAGAAAAGCAGCAGGCAGAAGTACTCTGATTCCAGCATATAACAGCAGATTAATAATGCCAATTTATCTCGTCCTGCCACACCAGGGTTCCCAAACTGTCCAGAAAAAAGCCTCCCGCACCACCACACTTCAAGAGCTGTGACATCCCAGTTGTGCCGTTCCCCAACTTCATTATTAAACTGCTTTCTCAAAGAGAAAATATGCCAGTTAACCTGACCGAAATGTGTGTCTCTTTATAACTGATGTAAAGTGAACGTATCAATGTTCAAAATAGGGATTTGTACATCATGTTCTTTAAAATATCAGATCACCTCCTGAACACTGGCTATGGTGCACGTCTGATTGGCTTTTATTCTCCTAACTGGAGGAGGGGGTGAAGCAGCCATCAGAAGCAGGGGATTGAGATGCACGTGAGACAGAAGGAAGGCAAAGAGAAGGGAGGAAGATCATTTAACGATCCAATCCCGGTGAGAAAACAAGCACAAATGTGGTCCCTAAAGTTAACACCGTTGCTTGCACCAAGGAGCCTGGTCGATAGATGTTAGCGGGGAGGAATGCGGCGCTGCGTGGCAGGAGCCCAGCGCCGGGTTACAGCGGACAGGGCGAAAGTCCCCAGATTACAATAAAGCAGCTTGAAGGTGACAGATTTCATTGTTGAAGGTGATAAAATTCCACGTGGCGTGCTGCAAAACAAGGGCTGGAGCTCAGCCCACGGAAAGGGAGGCAGCGCCCCAGACAATGCAGTGGGAGGTTTCTCCTCCTCGCCCTGGAAAGCAGCAGAGAAGAGCACAAGTCAACACGGTGTCCTGAAAGCTTCAGGCTGCTTTCCAAAAATGGCCCTAATGCTGTTACACAGGTAAAACACCCATGCAGCAAAACTCTGACCTTCGCTCCCTGTAACTCACGCCCACTTTGCTGCAAGTACAGTGTGGAAGGGTTCAGTAAGGACAGATACCGTCTCATCTGGTCTAACAGAGGTTTGGTTTGGTCTGGACGCTGCCCCCAATAAGGCTGCTTGAAATGCAGGAAAGCCTCAGCAGCAGAGATGTGAAAGCAACAGGAAAATCAAAGCCTGAGACTGAACTAGCAATTAGACCAGCCTCAGAATACATTCAAGTCAAATCAATCCATACAAGAATTTCAGTCACGGTGTGCTCGTGCCCATACGCCTCCCTCCCTCCCTTCCTCTCCTGCAACCCAGGGCTGAGATCCAGCATTCCTGTCTGCTTCATCAGAATATGCACGAAGTGTAGTGACAACGCGTCTCCTAAGATGCTTTATCAGTTTTGCAAAGTCCCAGTTCATCCTCCTCTTGTGGATCCATTTACATATTGATGTATTTATTCGACTCTCTCCACCAAGCGCGCCCCGTGAGATTAAACCGTTTTATTTACAAAGACATTGGGGTTGTAGCTTCTAACAATTAAGTCAGCCAAGATCTAACTTTGCATGCACTTTCAGATTGATGTGTGAACAGACAAATCGGCCTCGTCAGCGATTCAGGAGCAGCCAGGGGGGAGGACTGGGTAAACCCCATCTATATAAACCAGTCAATAGCTGCTGTAACTGGGAAAAATGAATTGGGGTGGTGGGAGGCACAATTATGCAGAAGGGAAAGATAATGAGCCAGCAGAAGGAGTGATGCGTAAATCCTGGAGGAGAAACTTTACCAGCAGGACTTACCTTAAAAGGCTGGCGCTTCAGAGTAGCTGTGCTTCACAGGAACCTGCAGGCTCTCAGGAGTTGCCCCTGCTCCATCTCGCCCACCAAAGTCACCTATAAAAGAAGAACAAAGCTGCTCCCTGCCCAGGCAAACACTTGGAGGTGATGTTGGTACGCAAGGGGACACATCCCTGGTGAACGACACATGGGTTCTGCTTAACGCTCTGCAATTCCTGCCCCGTCCCCCTACAGCACCTAAGCCTCAGCACTTGCCCACCCCGCTGGCAGCGCTTGGATCAGTTAAAACCACTTTAATCCAAGCACATGGCTGTCCACAGGGACCCACCATGGATGCCTATGGGTTCCTGTTGGTTTCTCTGCCTCCCATCAGATGAAGGATGTCCCTCAGAGCATTTTAGGCTCCCTTAAACACGTGAGCTGAAAAGTCACCTGCGTATTTAGGCCAGTATAAATCTGGCATGCTATTGCCTCTTCCTGACAGCAATCTCACCCAGTGCCAGTGTTCTTCTGAGCATCTCTGACATTTCAAAATTCTATTTAGAGACCTGGATGGGAATTTCATTTTGAAGTTTTCTACTGAACGCTGTTACATAAATATTCTGCACCACCTGCCTATGGGTCTATTGGTGCATAGCAAGCCTGCGCTGTCGCCTTTAATTAAACGGGCAGCCCAAGGAAGGGGCACTAAATAGTAGTCTCACCATCTTAAAAGTTGTCGCTTGTCTCCCTATTAATTCTCACCCTGATCTTTTGCATAGCGCTATCACCAGGCTAATTAATCACAGGTGCAAGCTCAAGCATTAATTGCAACAATGAATCATTTTTTTTGGTCTGTGCCAGGCTATTTCTAGCCTATAGGAATGCAGCTACTCCCGTTACTTTTATAATTATTATAAATATAGAGCCTGCAACGTGCATTACATTTTGTAGGCGTTAAAAAAGACACGGTATTTGGCCCGAAGCGTTAACAATCTGGTGCATATTCAGGGGAGTGATGAATGCATCTCACTGACAGTCTGAAAATGTGTTTCCTGTATCATTTTAATTCTGGAAACTTTATGAAGGTGTTAGGTAAAGCACAGGTTGGAGGACTCCGGTGTCTGCAGCTCTCCTGGTCAACGTGCTTCGGCAGGTCTTGGCCACTCATGGCTTGTCGGGACTTCCAAGGCAAGCGGCAGTCTCCAGTTCATGCTGCCCAGCCTGTCTCTTCCCCGCTGGAAAATTATACAAGACAGGACAACTCTGGAGCGCAGACGGTTGGGGGGAAAATGCTCTGTAACCTCTGCGCCTCCAGGCTCAGACTCAGCTTGAGCAAGATCAACTGTAAGTCTCAACGTCTGGCTGAAAGGAAGGGATGTTGTGATCCTTCCACAGCGAGGCACGTGTTAGAGCCTCCCACTGCAGCTGGAGCTGTCAGGTGGACACGCTTGGGTCTGACCCCGCTGAAGAGGCTGTGGGCTCCAGGGTCTCAAGGGACAGATGGTCGTTCTTCCAGACGCGGTTCCTGCCTTGCAGGAGGAGCCAACGCTGCTGCAACCTTTGCTGAAGGGAATTTGGAGCTGGGTGAGCCAACACCTCCTCCTGGCATGGGCACGGAAACAGGTCTCAATGTAAGGGGTAAGAAAAACTGCTGCCAGTGCTGCTCTGAGAGATTAGATTATAAATGTATGAAATGACTAACGTGCATTATGCATCCTTGCCGGGCTAAAGCACCTGCATATGCAATGTGTGGCTGTGATGTGGGGTTGACAGGTCCAGGCACGTGGTTCAGGACTCATTTTCAGTGTCAGACTGGCAGAACATGCTCCAGGCAGAGGCTTTGGATGCTGGGGAAGACAAAGCCAAAGCTACAAAAGCAGAGCTTTTTTAGGGGAAAAAAAAACCAACAAAAGTGAAAATTTGAACAGCTATAAAACCACAATTTGTGAGCCAAACTACAGTGAGTACTTCCTTTCTCGTGCACAGAGGTGGGGGAGAAGAAGTGGCTGAAGGAGAGCTGAAGGTGAGCACCCGTTATTTACTGCTGCTGATGAATAAGCAAACCCCCACATTGTGTTTTCCTACAGGCCAGCAAAAGCCCTGGACTGCTTAACAGTCTGGTTAGTTGTTATTTTTTCCCCTCCTGGGGTGCGTTTCACATGCTGTTCCAGGGAAACGCAGTACCACTATTAATTGTTCGCAAACACATAAAACACATGGTATTCTCCTTTGCCACCTCTGCGGTCCCAGCAGATCCAACGGGGGAGAGAGGAAAAGTCACCTACCAAGAGAGAGGTTGGGAGAACGATGCAAAAAATATTCGAAAGGATTTGTGTTGTTTTGTTGCTTTTTTTAAAATAATAACATACTTCCCTCTGCCGGTTTAAAAGCATGGGCTTGTTTGAACTTCCTAGGGAAGTCGGGAGCATTGAAGAGAAATTGGCAGGCTCCGATCTGGCTGCTTTTCCTTATTATGAGAAAACACACTCTCATCTCCTTGTCTAAGGGTATGAATTCTTCATCTCATATTGTGTTTGCACAGAAGCGTGAAATGTATCCTGAACACTGGTCTTCGTCCACACTTCACAATGTGAGAACAACGAGGGCAGTGAGACATGCAACGAGAACGGGGACGCCACAAAAGTAAGGGAGCGGGTGGCCACTTCTGGTCCAAGGCCTGGCCTCTGGCACTGCATTCACCATATCCATGGTAGTTAAAAGGAAAAAATGAGGCACGTATTTCAGCCAAGATGCTCAGGGGCCCTGGTTTGTGAGCTGTTGTCCCTGTGGGAAGCTCCCGCCTCCCTTTCCGTAAATGTTCCCCCTGCTGCCACTGAATCACCAAATAATCTGGAGACCCGTGGGAAGGGAATTAAATGGTGGTTATCACGCTGCCGTGTGCTGCTCACTTTATTTGTTTTAAATGACCATGAAAGCAAAGGGGGGGAAAAGAAAACACACAAGTGGAAACTTAACTGAGCTGCTGAAATGTCTTTAAAGGAGCATTATGAGCTGGATTACGATGCCTCAGCTCCCACTGGTGGCATTTCCTTACATAAGTGGGCATCTGATTAGACAGAGGACAACCAAAGATACCCAGCTCCAGGGACCTGCAGGACGTTTGAGAAGATTGCATGCTCCAAAAACGGCCAGGATGGGGCCAGGCTGCAGGCACCTGATATCGCTGAGGGCTAAAGGGTTTGTGCTCTTCTTTCACGGCAAGGTTTCCTACTCCAAGGAGAACTGCCAAGACCAGGAGGGAAATGCTGTACCTGGCTACTTTCTGCCCTAGAAGCTCCACATCTGGGCAGGAGGAAGGGGGAACCCACTGTGCTCCCTTCATGGGCACCAAAGTGCAAAGGCCCCTCAAGCACTAGGTGACAAAAGCAGTTCAAGCCACAAAGCGGCCTTGGTTAGGTGCTGTCTTGGGACAGAGGTGTGGAAGAGCCCATAGAGGGGCCACAAAGCCCAAAGAGGATGCGTGGGCAAAAGAGCGTGTGGCAGAGCTGGGCAGCAGCCAGACTGGGAGGGAACTTCCCATGGAGTTGGTCAGCAAAAAAAAAAAAGACCAAAATGTGGGGAGAAGACTCTGGCAGGAAGAGGGAGGAACTGACCTGACCGACTGGCTGAAGGAGATCACCTAGGAGATAGTGAGCAAAGAAAACCCAAGATGTGGAAAGGCAGGTACCACAATTCAACACAAACCGAGCCACCCACACCTGAGGGATAAGTCAGGGTGGGACCGTGTGGGAAAAAGGGGCTCAAGAGATCTGCTGTGGGAGCCCAGGGATCTGACGGGTAACCTGCAGGACTTGCTGGAGCAGTTGTGCACGGGCTAATCTCCACACAGAACACAACAGAACTTGCCTCTGGCTTGTTACACCTGAATTTTATTATGAATCCAATGTGCACTAAAGTAGATAAAAATATGTTCCTCTCTATTCAATCTTCTGCTGGATCTCAAAATCCTCTAACCTACAGGAAAGTCTATCAAAAACCCTTCAGGAAGGGTGCCTGCATTTTTATGCATGGGTTTTGAGTCCTGTGCAAATCCAAAGAAAGGGATATGAGAGGAGGGAGAGCTGAGCTCCTCTACCCTGCCGTGTGCATCCGCATCCCTCTTGCACCAGCCAGGCCCTGCACATGGTCCACAGCTCCTTTCTGATCCATGTATCAAATCTCCTCCCCCTACAGTGGCCTACCCCAGCCCTGGGAAAGGATGGATGCAGTTCTGCGGATCCAGGAGCAGTTTTCAGGACGTCTCTCGCTCAGCTCCTGCTGCCCCTGTTCTCCATGCCCGAGATGTTTTCTCAGGTGCCTTCCAACCACATGAGCTCCCATGACCCTGGTGCTCTGAAATCCAGGCAGGTAGCAAGGGCAAGGTGAGGGTCTCCTACTTCAGCTGAGGAGAGAATGAAAAGGGCAGGGAGGGGGATGGAGACCTTCCTCAGCACCTCCTGCTCCACTGGGTCTCACTAGGTCAGCACTTTCTGGGAACTGCTGTATTGCCAGACGTAGATTGGGCATCTGACAAGAGATGAATAAAGCCAATAAAGTTCTTATTTCTGGCTATAAAAAAAATAATAATGAAAAGCAGACAGAGATGGAGGATAGGCTGCCTCAAGCTTTCCCAGGCTGCACTGAGCTGAATGTAGAAGGAGCTACATCCAGTTGTCTTCCCTTCTTATTTTCTCCTGCCTGCATGCCATGTGCAACAGGCCTGAAATTAAGCAGCTGGATGATATTTGTGTACAGCCAGAAGTATTCCACAGTTCCTGTCAAAGGGATTCTCTTTTATTTACTTTGCATGGCCTTCTCCCGCTGCCGGTGCAGAGCTCCCCAGCTGTAAGCCTCCTTCAGAGTCTGTTGCACTGAGCCAACCCCACCGTGAGTTCAAGGCTCAAGACCCAGGGGTTTGCAAACCAGAAGCAGCTCAAATGTCTCCATGGAGGCCAAGTCACCTTCTTTTAATAACAACTATTCTGCCTCTAGCTCTGCAAGGGAGAGCTCCTGTTACCATGTCAAAGGCTGCCCTGCTTCCTTGTACCTCTCTCCCCAGAGGTACAAGCATGCCCGTACTTTCAGGTTCTGCGTAGCAAGACCAAGTTCTGAATGCCAACGATTTCCTTCATGCTCTGCTGTACCAGCCTGGGGATATTTGGCTGGGGTGCTCTGAGCAGTTCTGAGATTCTGAGATACATTTCTGTGAAGAGATTTGCTACAGAGCTGCTGTCAGGAGAGCTGCCTTTGTCCCTGTCTGCAGCAGAGACACTTCTCCTCTCAGGAAGCTCTGCAAAAGGTGCGGATCCTACCACATCAACACCTCCCAAAGTCAGGTGATTGATGCTTTGAGTCTAGATTTAGAGGCAATCAGAGCAGCCTTGTCCCCCGCTGAGATCCAGGTTGGTAACTGAAAAGAAACATTCAAAATGTGTATTAACACCACTTTAGGAGGTGGGCACCACCACAAGGAGAATGTCCAGCACGGCTGTCAATTCCTCTCCACATGACAGTGTGAAGCAAAATCGGATTATTGAGATGAGCTTCAACCCAGAAGTTAGCTCCTAGACATCTCATAAAGCCAGGATGAAAAGTTGTCCCAGAACAGTATCGCCTGCAACCCAGAAACTGCTGGAATCTGCATGGGAAAACCTTCTGTTGGATCTCTGAAGGCCAAAGAAGAGTTAATCACTGATTTAAAATCCAGCAAGTTGCCTAGATACCATGATCTGGTTACACTTGTGCAAACAATCTGGCACTAGGCAGTGACGCACACACCTATGCATTTAACATTTCTATTTTCCCAAGCCTTAACCTCAGTTGTCGGCATAAGGGACTGGGAATATACAGTTAAGCTGGAAAGCATTTCTGGAAACTGGCTGTTCTTCAAAGGCATATTTACTGCCTGTTCCAATAGCCACTATTCAATAAACGCACAGCAACATTACACTGGGTAAAAATATCTGGGATAAAAGAAGGGTGAAACTCCCATTACTGTTTTATTCGGTATTTTTATCAATGATCTAAATGATGTTATAAAAATCCTTGTTGTGGCAAAGTCTGCAGATGCCAACAAGACTTAGGGAAACAACGAGCAGGACTGGACTATCACTATCCAGCGATCTGAAATAACTGAGAGTTGGCCACTCTCCAGTGAAACATGATTTAAAAAGTCAAACGCAAGGTAAGACATCTGAAACCAGAAATGCAGGTTGCACTTACAGGATGCTGCCTCGGAAAGGAGTTGCTTTGAAAAGGGCTTAGAGGACATCACAGAGATTGGCCGTAGCCCTAACACTGCCAAAAATGGACTCTAATCCCTCGGTGTTTAGAAAGGGCCACCACGCAGCTCAGCAGGAAGTGTTCCTTCTCATACACAGCTCAAGATCTGCTGCAAAGCTGGGTGCAGGCTATGTTCCTTCCTTCGTGGAGAAAGAGAAAACACAAAAGCGATTCAGGCAAAGCCAAAAAATGATCCTGGAGCTGGCAAACAGAAGCCCAGCGTGCTCCTGAAGGAGCCCAAGGCTGTCGGCTTATCGAAGACATGACTGAGACAGGATCTGATCGCTGCTACATGAGGGAAGGCAATTGTGAGAGGGCTTTTGGGTACCACCTATTCCAAGGCAACTGTAAAAGCCGGCAATTAGAAATGTAACTTTGAAATAAAACATATCAGAAACAGCAATGAAGGCCGTTCAGTACTGGAAAAGCTTGCCAGAGAGCTGGGTGAAATTATGAGATTAGCTGTTTTTCAGAAGGTGCTTTTTAACTTACCTTCTGGGAGAAATTATACAGGCGGTTAGACTAAACACAATCCTAGGTTACCAGCCTGGAGTCTAGTTCTTGCACAAACTGTTGGGAGCAGGCATTTCTTTGTGTTTGCAGGAATGGAGGAAGCATTGTGGAAGGGCTCAGGCAGCCTGAAAGACTTTTCCTAGCTGCCTTGAAGTCTACACTGCGCTCGGGGGGATACTTCCAGTGCTTAAGCTTTACATACTGTAAGTTATACGACTGTCTCTTCCCAAATTAAGCAAACACAGATTCCCTCCTGCTGAGCTGAAAATCTCAGTATCAGTTTCTCCAGTCCTCGACAAATCCTCGCCAGTCTGGCTCTGGAGAAAATGCATAAAGAACCCCTGTCTGCTCCTAGTTCCAGCTGGGGAGCTGTGCAGATATCAGTGAGGTTTCAGGGTGTAACAGAGCAGAAACCAGCTCAGCATGCTCATCTTCTCCAGCTAAGTCTGTCCTTCTGTTTCGATAGATTAGCTCTTCGCCTGCATTTCCCCTTGCACAGCAATGCCAGCCTGGCCGCAGCAACAGTGCGCAGTGAACAGCGGGAGGCCCCGCTTCATCCAACACCGACTCCCAGATCTCTAACAGTGGCGGCTTTTGTTCTCCTGGTTCCTGTCTGATCTCTCCAGCCCCATCTTACAGCACTCTACATTTCTCCTTCAGGGCCCCCTCCTGAAGTAACTCCATAAAATAGTGTATTACTTTTCTATTTCAAATCCAAGCCTGGCATCTGAGCAAAAATAAAAGGCAATCAATCATCACACTGACGCAGAAGGGTCTTTTTTCCATCTCTCCCTTGGTTTTGCAAGCTGAACTGTCAGAAGGGAAAATTCATCTTCTGTTTGAATATGCAGGGAACACAAAGAATTGGGCAGTGTGATACAGGAGTGTATTTTCTAGATAAAAAGAAAAATAATGCACTGCAGAGAGTAAACTGATAAAGCTAATCTTACCTGTACATCTCCCTGCCAAGCTGAGGCTGGAAACTCATGTCACAGCTAGTGAGTGAACTACACTTCTCACCACTTCCATTTGGTGTTGTGCCCCACACAGCGCACCATCCCTTGGCTCCTAAATCCAAAGTCATCAGAGGCAACCAGGCAGCTTTTCCACCCGTAGACTGGATCTGGGGTGGAGCACCAGATGCAAGTTGCCTCGGCAGATCTGAAGTGTGTCCAGACAGTGCTGTCCCTTCCCTCGAGGGCAACAGCAACGTTAATCATGAAATTTCCTGACTGCACAGTATTGCTTCCCCGGAACAAAAGCATTTCAGAGTGAACATGTTATA
The DNA here is from genome assembly GCF_000695765.1 of Mesitornis unicolor. Taxonomy (NCBI): domain Eukaryota; kingdom Metazoa; phylum Chordata; class Aves; order Mesitornithiformes; family Mesitornithidae; genus Mesitornis; species Mesitornis unicolor. The sequence continues at coordinate 23,012 of NW_010186352.1, read as the reverse complement.
AAAACAATAAAATAGGCTGTGCATGTTCAGATTAACTGTGATGACCTATTTCCAGGAATGAGAGGCTGGTTTGACCAGCTTCCTCCACACTCTTCTACGACTGCATTGGCATTTGTTTAATTTTGTAGCAGGACAGCCCTTTGGAGGTGACTCTCCTGACCTTTCCCACTTACTGCATTTAGGTCCACACTGCAGAACTGTATTCCTTTCAGACAAAACTAAATGACCCATCCAACATGGCCCAGCTGCTGTTGAATGTTCCAAGCCATGGGGCCAGATCTGACCTATCCCAAGTAAATCCCCCAAAACGCACATAGCAGACCAGCACCTAACACTTCACTCCTCGAATCTGTTTCTACTGCACCTTTCCACTTGCTAATGCAGATGTGACACTTCGCAGACAGCCCTTTGCAGTATGCAGCCTCTTTGCAAGAATTAGCTAAAATTTCCCCCATTCCACTCTGTTCTGGTTTAGCTAAGCGAGATTTCTTCTAGCTGAAGTTGGACAGTGGCATACCTGGAGCTTGCAGCTTACCCTGCTGTCTTGTGAGCACAGCTTCCACAGGCCTTCCCCGGGGAAGCCTGGCTTGGCCCAGCAAACCTTAGAGCTTCTCTAAAAGACAAAAAGCCGGGGCTGAGGTTAAGCTGTGAACCATGTGTTCTCACGCTGGAGGCACTGATGGAAATAGAAGGTCAGGAGAATTTCCGTAAAGAAATTACCTGGATCGTTAAGGATTAATAATTATTTTTGCATCTGATAAGTTACTGTAGCGTTAATTTCCTGCAATAGTTTTTTCTTAGCTGTTGTGTGCATGATCAAGTTCTTTGCAAGATCACCTCCGGTACGTTACCTGACATGCTCAGATGACAGCTTGTGTGAGTCCTGCTCATTCAACAGTTATTTTCCAACTAGGGTGTAGCTGTGGTGTGATGAGTAATCTTGTACAGAGAGAGGGAATCTTAATTTGCCCGCCCTTAAAACAGGTTACTGTGATTCTTAATGAGTGTCAAACAATTGCAAATCCTAACCAACTGAAATAAGAGGTACCTGGCTAGTGTCAAATCTAATTTCACTAAACAATACTATCATTATGTTCTCCCGTACAGTTGATTTTGAACTGGCAGCAAGAATGACTTATAACTACCACACAGGGATTTCATATTTCTTCTTCAGTTCTACCTTTGATTTATTTCACAGATTTATTTTGCAGTTTGCATTTTAATATTTTTGCCCTTCTGTTAATGATAAAAGATGTCTGAAGATTTGCAGCAGATAAATCAGGAACATGACATCTGGGTTTGCTGTCAGTGTAACCGGCCACCTTTAAACATCTACACTAGCTCTGAAATACAGGTGTTTGCTACCCCAGAACACTGCTCCCATTGCAGAAATCTCAATCCAAAAGCATCACTTTCCTCCCAGAAATGAATGCTGCCTCAGAAGCTGATTTAAATCAGAGACCAAAATAGAGGAGAAACCACACTCTTATTTTCACTCTTCCCATCCTCAGGGTCTCATGCGACAAATCAGACCCTGATAATAGTACATCTTCCTAAGACAGTATTTTATTTTCCCCAGAGTGTCAGAAAGAAAAGCGTTCGTAACTGTCACTGGAGTAGCGCAGTCATCACATCACTCTTCATAACTGGGAGAAAAGCTGCGGGGAAGCACTGAGTGTTCCCTGCTGGACAGCTCAGCTGTCTTGCACTCGATGGCAGCAGGATGAAGCCGAGGAAGTCCCTTTTCGTGCTCGGACTTGCAAGACGTTTTCCAGATGTTGTGTAATGAAGAACGCCTAAAATTAGAAACCCACACGAGAGCAAGAATGGTCTGCTCCTCTCCAGGTCCGGGTTCACTCTCCAGGTGAGTCCTTACTCAGAGACATAAATACAAGTTCTCAGATATAATTGCTACATCAGCTACAAACAGAGTAAGTGTTTTATATGCTATAATAAAACATGGCCAAAAGAATATATAATAGTATAGATACTATAATAAAAAATGACACCCTCAGCACTTTCTATCAAATGCTGCTGTGTCAGTGTTTATGGTGCGAGTGTATTGAGGACCCAAAAAATTAAAAAATGAAGGAAACAAATTCTCTCTCTGTCTTCCTGCTGGTGATTCTTCTCACCCCTCTACCTCCACCACACCTTACAACATAAACCTCCGCATCTCCACTGAAAAGACTCCAGTTTGTGCCTCCAGTTCTCTTAAAGGTGCCGTAACTGCCATGGAAGATCTTGGTTCAGTCAAGATCATATTGCACTTTTGAGTCTCCCTACACAATTTAGCAAGATTACACTGCCAAAAAGCAGTTTCTTTGCAAAGAAAGACCAGTAAGTCTTGCCTGATCCTTTAGCTTTGTATTGTCTGCATATTTAATGATCCTACATGCTGCAGTGTTGCATAAATCTTTAATAAAAATATTAAAAAGCCCCAGCAGAGGATCCATTTCTCAGTCACCTCCTCATTGACACTCAGTCTTTGGTCCAAGCCATGACTCTCTCTTCTTGCCTGCAATTTACCCTTTACAATAACAGGTTATTTTAACCTACATTTAGGGAGTTTGCACCATAATCCATCACACAGAATTTTCCTAAAACCTTCTGGACAACCAGATAGATTTGTGCTATCTAGACTGATAGTTATTTCATTAGCATAAGTGATCAAATTAATCTGACATGATTTACCTGCAATACATCCATGCTGACTCACTCCTATCACAGTAAATTTATTCTTTCTAAAAAAAGCAGCTGTAAACCAACTATAAATGTAGATTTCATAAAAACAACATTGGTCTTGAATATTTACCCTCTGTTATTATTTCTGTCGTGATGAAACATATGCATTTTTGTGTCATTTTGGGAACCTGACAGACTAAAGGAGAGCCAAGGGCAGGGGATCAAGTGGAGGTACAAGAGAATTATTTCTCCAGAGAGGGCTGCCACAGCCAAGGACACTTGACTCCTTTCACAGAGAGACACAGCACAAGGAATTGAGCCTGGCACGAGACACTCAAAATAGGATTGAATCTGATCTGATTTCCTATGGACCCTGATGAAGCACGTTGGGTAAGAGAGCGAGCCAAGCAGGAACAGTAAGGTCTACCTGGGGAGCTTCCAACCACTGACAGCATCGCCACCTTCTATGCTTAATAAAACTACTACAAAGCCCCCTAAACCAACTAAAAAAAAGCTATTGCACATCCAAACCATCCTCGCTATAGGAAGAATTTCCTGATGTGTAACCTAAATCTTTCCCACTGCAATCCAAATCCATTATTTCTTTCCTACCCCTGCCTGACAGGAGTCAGGTCCAATGAATCTCTTTGCAGAGCCCAGGCAGAAAGACCAGTTGTTCTCACCTCAGGGCAACTCAGAATTTCCTCTCAGACTGACGCCTCCATTTCTCTTTCTCTGCTGTCTGGCTGGGACCTGCAGACTACAAGGACATTACAATCACACCGAGAGATCTTCCTCCAATGAGAAAGGGCTTCTGGGGAATTTGCTAGCTTGGGTTTTTTGGTAGAGAAGATTTCCTTGCAAGAGCTGAGCTGAAGTCCAGAGAACTGAAGTCCACTGATATATTCAGTCGAAATATGCTTATTTTCTTTTTCTTGACCGCTATGCCCCTGCCCATGGTGTCAGCCACCTGCCTCCTCTAGGTACCTCTCCCCCGAGCTGAGCAGAAGCTCAGGAGGCCTCCTCAATTATTCTGGGTACTAAAAATTGCTTCTTACAGTTTCTTTACCAACCATGAGGGCTTGTAGATAATAATATCCTTCTTCTCATAAGGTTTGCCCACCTCTGAATGCAGTTGTACAACCTCAAGGAGCAGCTAAAGCCCTCAAGGATGGCTGCTGATCCAGCACTGGTGGCCTGGGTATAATTCCAGCTCTGCTGCTGTCCTCTTGTGCCACCTTTAGGCACATCACCTTCCTCTTGGAGCTCCCTTCCCCTCTCACCTCAAGTCTGACTTGGATGTTTAAATCCTGAACTCTTCAGAGAAGAGACCAACTTGTGTATTTCCCAGGGTCCTCTGTGCAAAGATATCCAAATCTGCTTCCCACGTAAAGGTACGAGCCATTCTTTTTGTTAAAGGAGAGAATTTTCTTTCATTTTGCTCTTGGCTAAATATTCCGTAGAGATTTTTCATACAGGATTTAAGGACCGCAGATGAGAGGGCTTGGGAACTTCCCGCATAGCATCTGTAAGTTAATTTTTGACTAGGGAAGCATTCTTGTCTAGAAGGACGCTTACGAAGGTGCACTCCACAGTGCTATTGGGTAATCTGTCTGTTACCAACAGAAACATTAAATTACATTTTTAATTTCGACTGTGCTCTTCACCACAGTGAAGCTACAAGCAACATCTTGCTGCAGGCAAAGTGAGTCAAGCAGTTATTAAATGGTCACAGTTCAAAGGTAGAACAAAGGTCCAGCTATAAAACATGCACAGAAAACCAAGCTTTTCCCCTGTACAATAATCCTCTGTAAGGCTCCCCACTGCTTGGCATGGTAAAATAATATAAAATATATTTTATATACACATAGGCATTTCAAGCCTGCTATGTTGGATCAGTCAATCAACGGGCTAAGATGTGTTCTTGAGGAAGAACAGGTACCAGTGAGGCTGCATCCCTTCACCCAGTGACCTCAATTCACCAAAACCCTCAAGAGTGTAACTAAAGCTGAAGCACACACTTAACCATCATTGACTTCAAAAAGTTATAAGCCCATATCTAAGATTAAGTGGAGACTTTGATAATGTAGGACCTCAGTCAAAGCTAAGGACCTCTAGGAAATCAGGAGATACTGCCTATGTCCAAGGTGTGTCTCCAAGCACAGGACACACATGCCACGCCATGGAAATCCCTTAATAAGCACATCATCTGTAGACTATCAGGAAATTTTACGTCTCTTCTTGGTCAGCACCATCAAAGTCACGACAGTGCTGTGGAAACCATTCCCCTTTAATTACATGTGATCACTGAAGCTAACCACGTCCTATATAATTAGTAAGAAAAATTAATTATTTAAGTAACTCGCATTTAACAAATAGCACTGCCATTCAGATTGCAATTCAGTATTCAGTCACCACAAAAAGAACTTCCTTCCTATGCAGAAAAACAGATTTTCCTGCTTCTAAGACCTTGCAGATTCTGTAAGTTTTCCAGGGTTTTCAAACATAAAGTCCTATGTCCTCAAATACATTTGAAGGTCAGTAGCAACAAGGTAGCTTATCAGGCAGGCTGATCTCTGGAGCAGGTTGCCAGCTGGATTAAGCACAGCAATGCACTGCTGTGAAAGCAGGAAAACAAACAAAAAATGGGGAAAATGACAGCCTTTCTGTCATTTGACAGAGATCTTGCTTTCCCCTCTTTTTTTCCTTGCACATTTTCATAGTTTTGTAGACAAGTAATTACACGTCTGATGTAAAGACCAACCCTCACAGTTCATGCTTCAGAGCTGTCAGAATTTATTTGCAATTTTATCACAGGCTTAGTAGACATGCAGGTGGGATGCAGCTAGGGTGGAGGTGGGAGAAGAGCGCACTTGACCACCTCATTGAGGTTTTCAAATGGGAGACCTGGAATCAGAAATCGAGTTCTTACTCTTACCTTTACCTTCATCTTCTAAGCATGGGAGAGAGCAATGCAGAGCTGAGCTAAGCTCTCAGAACACCAAGCAGGGTTGCAAGACCACCCCGACTCACTCTCAGGAGTAGGTTAGGACCCCTGAGCAGAACTACACCCCAGGCAATTCGCTCTCCCAGAAAGGCCAGTTAACTGGGGGGAACTTAGACAGTCCTCAGCTTGACTCAGTTTTCTAGCAGCCAACTCAGCATCTTGGCCCTGCAGTTCCTGGCACTTCCATTCCAGCAGCAGCAACTGCAGAGACAGCTCTGTCTGCCTGTCCTCCCCATCCAGACATGTCCTTCATTTCCCACGGAGCCCCACAGCTACATTAGCTTGGACTTAAAAACTTAAAACTAGCCAGTGGCTGGTAGCCATGTGGGCTAGTGAGCACATGTCATTTGTGGAGGACAGGAGCAAGAAAAGTCTCTCTGAATTTACAGCATCATAGCCCAGTATTGCAGCTTCCTCTGATGCATGGAGTGGACTCTGCCTGGGAGAAGAGGAGAGGACACTGGTGTAGAAGAACAACATAGACATTTTCATAAGGACATTGGCCCAGAAGCTCTGCTCCACTGTCATTAGCTGGCGTGGGGAGGCCACAGTGCGAGCTACACTGCCAAAGGGTGCCAAGATCAGGTGTAAATGAACAAATGAGACGACGAGACAGATAAGCAGGAGTGAAGTGAACAAACATTTGGTTTAACAGCAGCTTCCACTCACCTGGCACTGGATCTTGTCAAAACATCTTTATCTCATCCCCAGCACTGCTCGGCAACATGCCATCCATGAGGCTGTAGGGCAAATAAACCCTTTTGCAAGATGTGAAGAAAAAGGAGAGAGCGAAAACAGCTTTGCTGGCTTTCTAGTGACAGAATGGCCAGCAGAGAAAAAGGATATTCCCCATACAGCACCCAGTGTTAAAGACTGGATAGGAAATGAGTCCTGAAATTACCATCAGATGTCTCCCTGTCTAACACATGCTTGTTCTTGAGGCCTTCAGACATTATTGTGACTACAGGTTTGTGCCTGGAAGCACCTCTTTCAGACACATACGCTCACAGAACAAACCAGACACATACCCAAAATCGCTCCTAAGAAGCTCCAGCACTGAAGACTCCCTCTCTCCGGCCCAGGAAACCTGCTCATACCATTACTGTTCTTACCACTTTCCCAGCATCTATGTTGAACATCCCTTGTTGTTCGTTAAGTCCGTTCTTGCCCTCCTGCTACCTTGCAGATGTGAATAACAGATCTGTCCCTCCCTCTTTGCCAGAGCATCCCCAGGTGTCCTCTAAGCTGTCTCTTGCCCAGACACTGCCAGTTCCTTCAGTCTGCTCCCAGCAGCGTTCTCCAGATTTACAATCACTCCGGTCTGCTGCTCATCTCTCCTCAGCGTGTGTACCTCCTGTCTTCCCACTGAGGCTTTGCCCACGCTGAACAAAAAGGGACTGTTTTAAACATCTCGCAGGTGCAATCTCTGTTTCATAGAGGGGGTAAGACACGAAAAATCTGGTTAATCAGAGATGTGCGAAAAAGACACAAGAGCCCTGCCTCTGCTCTAACCTGTTTGAAGAGCATCAGTCGAAAATATGGATGAGAAGATAAAATCAGGAACACCATAACTAAACTGGGATGTCTGGTCACTTTAGCCGTATCACAACTGTGCTGTGCTGGTGCTACTGAACTCTCCTAAGCTGCCCTTTAGCAGCACGTCCCTTTCTAAAGCTGCCAGCGCCTTTTGTTCCTCTCCAGAATAGCTGCCTGCTCATGCACACAGAGGCAGGGGAAGGTTGGACACTGCACGTTGCATTGTCCTGTCAGGCTAAATAGAAGCTGATGGGATAATAATTAATTGCAGTCTCCCTGTAATAAAAGACAAGACAAAGCAAGAGATATAAATAAAATCTTCAAAGGAACGCACAGAATAGGAGCTGTGTCTGCATTCTGTGGGCAATTTACAAGCCAAAGGAAGGTTGGGAACCCAAGGACTGAAAAGCAATAAAAATCTATGGAGCCCTCACAAAACCCTGACAGCGTCTCACTGATCTGTCTTGTTAACATGCAGAGGTATAAATTCCCTCAACACCTTTGTTGTTTAAGGAGCTGGAAAGGGAACGGGGAGAAAAAGCTTGGAGTGAGAGTGACCCCCAGCTCACTCAGACCCAAACAGCGGGGAGGTGCCCTCAGAGAGAACAGAAGAGCAGAAGGCACCCAGCTCCGCTCCGAGGGCAACAGGCTGCCAGCCCATCCCGCCAGCCTAAAAATATGGTCTGGAGAGCTCTGGGCAGCTAAGAGCACTTTAATAGAGACATTTTTAACTCTCTTTATACCAGGAGGGCTCCTTGCCTTACAGCCTGCACAAAAGCAAGCCCTGCTCTGACCTGTAACTTGCCAAACCCCAGCTGTTGTCAGGACCAGGGGGAAAGAAGCAGTGATGATGCAGAGCAAGAGTTGAAAAGGTCCCCAGTGCTGTGGGCAGCTGCAACCTGCAGACACGGGCTGGAAAAAAAACCAGAGAAGTGAATCCTCCTCCTGCTCCCTCCTGAGGCTGCAAGAGAGGAAAATAGATATAAAAGAGGATGTATATGAAGGGAGGGAAGGATCCTCTGTCTTGGACTCAGCTCCTGTTTAATGGTTAGTTTTCAGTACAGTCAGATAAACAGGTACCTACATACCCTCACAGCAGCAGTCAGTTACGGGACACAAACCTCTGCTCCACAGCCTGCCCTGCTCCCCAGCTCAGGGAGCATCTCACTCGACTCAACCTCAAGAGCAGAAGAACTGAAAGAAGAAAATTATCAGGTGCTCTCATAAAAGAGGAAGAGATACAGCCCTCAGACATCTGGGGCAAACTGCTGCCAGTCCAGGCCTCTTCTCCTGCGAAATGGGCCATTATACACTCAGTTCATCCCCATATTGCCATTAAACCCACCACAGAGATACAGCGACTTCCCTCATTCATGCCCTAAAGTGAATGGTGAAGTTAGAAGGAGAGGGAACGCAATGAGGGACATCCTCTGCCTCTACAGTAAAAGCTTTTCTTGTTAAGTGGATACACATCAGGGACAAGCTGGAAGCACAGATCCCAAACTCTAGCTCCACTCTAGGATTTGCTTTGTGGTTTGGTTTGGTTTGGTTTTTATCTCCCTCTCTTTTTAAAATTCTCCTTTCAGAAATCTCTTCTCTGGTTACATGTAGCCAAGGTAATTAAAATGAATGGCTCTTGCACAATATCCCCCCCCCAAAGGTAAACACAATCTTCTTCCCCAAAAGAACAAATAAAGCCTCAACTAAACAATAACTTCCCTAAGGCAGTCAGCAAAGTCTTTCTTCCACCCATTACCTAAACAATGAACCAAGCAACCAAGAGAAAAAAGTCCCCTCCCTTTCCCAGTGCTTGCCTTGTCGGAACTTTACATGCCCACAACAGAGATGTCAGGGGGAAGGAGATCCTCTCCTCCTCACCTGCAAGACTCTGCCTTGCTCAGAGCGATGCTACATCTTCCAGCAGGAGCTGGGGACCTGGTGGGTGAAGATCATCACAGATCGCTCCCTGCCTTGTGTCTCCTTGCAGACCAGGCTTGTCACGAAGGGTGCACTGAAGCATGTCCAGAGAAGGGCAGCGAAGCTGGTGGGGGGTCTGAAGCACAAGAATTATGGGGAGTGGCTGAAGGAACTGGGGGGGTTCAGCCTGGAGGAGACTGAGGGGAGACCTCATCGCCCTCTACAGCTCCCTGAAAGGAGGGGGTAGAGGTGGGGGTGTCGGTCTCTTCTCCCAGGTAACAAGCGATGGGACGAGAGGAAATGGCCTCAAGTTGTGCCAGCCAGAGTTAGATTGGGTATTAGGAAAAATTTCTTCACTGCAAAGGTTATCAGGCACTGGAAGGGGCTGCCCAGGGAAGTGATGGAGCCACCATCCTTAGAGGGATTTAAAAGACGGGGAGATGAGGTAATGGAGAGATGGAGACATGGGTTAGTGGTGGACAGTTTACAGTTGGACTCAATGATCTTAAAGGTTTTTTCCAACCAAATGATTCCATGACATGGCCTTAAGCCAGCCCAGGAGCTTTGGTCTGCCAGGAGGGCTACAACTTCTGC
>NW_010186352.1:0-13242 GCF_000695765.1 Mesitornis unicolor | reverse complement strand
GGAATGAACCACTGCTGGGTTGGTTGGCTTTAGGGACCGAGTCTTGGATCCAAAAGCAGGAGTCTGGGCTCCCTGAGCTAAGGGTCAGATGCGGCTGTGGTCCAGGTGGGAAGAGAGGAGAACTGAGCACATGCAGAGCAAAAGTAGCTCTCCCTTCCAAGCAGCAGGGATGTTCCAAGCGTCTGGAGGCACGAGGAGATGCTCAGCAGTGCAGCCTCCCCCACTTGGCTCAGGAACTAAAAACAGATGAATATTTCCATCACCAAGAAGGCCGGAAAAGGCTCCTGTCACCCTGCAGGTAACCTGCACTCGCTGCCCAAGCAGAGCACGTCTCTGTCAGACGTAACTAATGGGCTGTGTGGGGGAGAGAAAGACAGACAGTGAGTTAATGTATGTCCTTTACTTCCAGCAAGTTGAGAGCTCCTACAGAGAGCAGGAGAGATCTGGAAAACACCCAAATGCCTGTGGGGGCTGCCACCAGATTCTCCCTCCAGCTTGCAATCAATCCTGGGGGCAGGGAAGAGGGATGCAGGTTCCAAGCTGGAAGAGTGAGTGCACCGTGGGGTGAGCAAGCAGAAAAAAATCACAGCTCAGCGGCAGCTGTGCCAGCTCTGGCTGGCTGTAAGAGCTTCTCACGCCTTGTCAGTGTCCCACTCTGCAAGACCACCCCTGCACAGATCTGCCAGCTGGGGTACGCTTGTGAACACTGCCTAAGTCAGTTCAGTCCAGATGAGCTCTTTCTCCATACTCTAAATGTGCATAAAAGCTTTGCTTCTGCCTCCTTGTCCCTCTGCGGGAGGGATGGATGTGTTGGGGTAAATGAGAAATTAGCAGGCGTACTACTTGTGGCTCATATTCCACATCCATGGTCCCCACAGGTTTTAGAAGACAGCCACATCCCAGCTTGTTCCTCACGAGCATTCCCAAGCCAGACCCACGTCAAAGCCTCGAGGCTGAATTCACTCCCTGATTCATGAAACTCCTCATCAATTTCGGAAGTGGGGAGCATTTGGCCCAGGTCTTTGGCGCCTGACAGCCGATGTGTGCAGCCTGCTCGCTGCCCTAGGAGGACACAGGCCTGGTCAGATCAGCCCCACAGCTCTGACAACAGCGATTTGTTATGGCATTTGGCTCACCCAGCCTTCTCACCCAGCCACTACGAGGACCAGAAGCCTCTTCTGGCCAGTGGACAGTCCCAGTTGTGATTTCTTACCTGAAAATCCAAATTCTTCCTGAGGTATGAACCCAGGGGCTTAAAAAAAAAACCCATCAACTCCATCCTTTCATGCCACCTACAGTTGACTGGATGGACCGAGGCACTTGTGGAGGCTGGGAGTGCCACGGGGCAACTGTTGTGACCACAGGGCACACAGGTGAAGCCAACTCCTGCGAAAGGCCAGGTCCCTGACACCATCATACTCAGAATAAGAACAGTGTGCCAGCAGGGCTTTCACACAAACCTGCTTTACTTTGTGCTGTACAGAACAGAAACATGAACAGAGTTACTTACCTGAGCTGCAGGAAGAGAGCCGACAGCAGAGGGGCAGTAACCTTAACCTGAAATACAGTCACTTGAAAAAAAAAGCCTCTAAAGATGGAACAGACACTCATCTGATCACATCTTCCGCTGTAAAATATCCCCTTCCTACCAGCAGCCTTTTTTTTTAACCTGCATCCAGGCAACGGGAACTACGTTCACTGATACCGTCATTACACACACGGCTACAACCTGCTCGAGATAATTCCTACTCCGGGGCAGAGGAGAGGGAAAGCGATGGTATTTGGAACAGCTCCTGTTCAATTGTCTGGAAGGTGATTGAATGCCGTAGCACTTAGATCCATACCAGCAGCCAGGCAGGAACAGGTCAGAGGTGACAGAGAGGATCTTGCCATGTGAATATAGAGTTTAAAGAGAAATATTTAACTCTGATCCCATTTATAGCCCCTTGTGCAGTGTGAGTGGTAGGAACAGGTCCAAAGAGAAGCTGTCTGTGCGGTGCTGCCACCCACAGCAGCATCCAGAAAGGAGGTTATTTGGTTCCAAGCTTAGAAACTACTCCACGTTGAGTTGATGGTTGGACTTGATGACCTTAGAGGTCTTTTCCAACCGTAATTATTCTGTGATACTCCAACCTTTGCATGGGAGGAGGGGAAGGCTGCAGGCATCTCCTCTGCTCACCCTGAACATGGATCCCAGAGTATTGCTCCTTTGATCACAGCTACTGGCTTGCAAGATACAGCCAGGACCTTGAACCTCCTGTGTTTGTCGTATCTGAACCAATTTGCCTGCTGTGCGATTTAGGAAATATGACAGGGATTCTACATGGGTGCGAGCACACGAGCGCACAGAATCAAAGGCAGTTCGAGCCTTTTTATCAGTAAGTGATAACACCTGGCCTTTGAGTAGATATTCCGATTAGTTTAGTAATTAGTAGTTAATATTCTCAGTGACAGGACACATGAAATGCCAGCAAGAGGCTCTCCTGATCTTCTGTCCTTGTGCTCTTGGATCCTGGACTGTGTGGCACGAGGAACCAAGTGACTACAGACACGGTACGGGAAGAACACTGCAGTCCTGTCTTCATGCTTTGCACTCCAAGATCTACTGTCTTGTTACAGGCTTGCTAGGCTGTTTGGAAGGAGGCAGACAGGGAGAACTCACGGATTTTAAATAAAAATTAAGATTATGTTAGAGATCCTGCTGGATACATGCATGTGAGGGCCCGGCCTACACCAAGGGCTGGACAGGTTCTTGAGCCTTGTGAGAAACTGAAGAGTAAGATACGAGAGTTGGAGGCATTCAGACTGCCTGGGACAGGCTTGGGCTGGTCCCATGCTCCCAAAAGACACCAGTTCCCTGCTCCTCAGATAGGGATACAGTTATCTGCACCTGCAGACCCATTAAGAGAAGGAAGAGCAAGAGACAAAGCACAGAAGATGGCCGTGCCGACCTAATCAAGCTGTACTACAGGAAAGAAACCCTGAACCTTGTAGTTCATTTCTGCTTTGCTTTACTCTGTGTGCCCTAAGAGGAAAAGCAGACATCAGCAACTCTCACTGCCATAGGATTCTCAAAGAGCAAACACTCCATCCAGCGGGCTGAGCTCCTGCAGATGAGTGACGACTGGGTCAGGACTGAGCAGGTGTATTAAAACTCTCCCTCTAACTGAGTTTTCACAGCACCTGAGGGGCTGTAGACCTTATGTTAATGCTCCACTTCACTTACTGAGCTCTCTCCTTCACTTACAGCCTCATGCAATGCAGAGTTGAATTCCCCTGTTGCTACAGCAGCATGCAGAGGGCACAAAGCCATTTTCTTGAACTCCCCCTCTCAGGCAGATCAGATTTAGGTGCTGCAGTCATGGAGCAGCTCAGAGATCGCAACAGCATCCTAAGAGGTTGTTCAAGGGCAGGACAGCAGAGAGCTGCTAAGTCCTGAGGGGACTTTTCAGCTTAAACTTTATATGCTTGAGACCTGCAAGCCTGAGCTAGTACTTGCAGAGCGTTATGCTTGCAGAACAGCTCCCAGACTTCTATAGTAGCATCTCTGTTCTTTACGAGAGTTTTCTTCCTTCACAAAGATTTCACTTTACGTGCATTTTCTTTCTCGGCAAGTCTCCACTGCAGCGTGCCCGTGGTACTGCAGAGCTGCTGTAGGAACATGACATTATTTCCTAGTATGAACATGACGTTATTTCCTATTATTTTTCTGAACTGGTTAAGGAGAAGAGTCTCATGCTCTGAACTCAAGGGAGCTCATATCCTCACAACCCCTCCAGCGTGTCAAGGATGGACAAACCTTGTCATACCAAGGCCTGGATGCTCCACAAACCTGGTACATCATGGTGTGACCACGTAGCCCATGGATCAGAGCTGCATGGAAGGCAGTGGACTGTCATCGAGGACAGTGGGAGCAGAGGTACTCTGTTCGCTCAGTAGAAGCTTAAAGCTGCACTGACTCTAGGGATCCTACTCCAGGGTCTAGGACAAATCTCGTCTTAGGGCTGAACACAGGGATGACAGCCAGGGCTTGGCTTGAGGGCTGCCTGCACACTGGGGGTCATGGCTCCAGCTCAGCAGGGCTGTTTGTTCTCTGCCTTGATGTTCATCCCTCAGCTGCACTGAAAGGAAGTTTGCCCGAGACAAACATGTATGGCACACAATGTCAGCTTCAGAGCAAGCTGTGAGGAAGCAGATTGAGTTCTCTGTGCAAACCAACAGCAAAACCATTCCTTGGTGGCTTCTCTTGTGGGACACTTCAAAGGCACCACGCATCCACAACGCAGCTGCTGCCCTGGGGAAGGAGATGTTGAATACCCTGCATGAATGAGAAGTAAAAATTAAGCAGTTAAATTTGGCATGTGCATCACAATAAAGATCCCAGAATGCTCAGCTTCTTATTGAACCTAAGGCGGGCTGTTAATTCGTTATTCACTTCCCAGCCTGGAAGGAAAAGCATGTTATACCCGAGGGCCAGAACTGATGAACAGAGCCATAAATCAAGCAGTTTACAAGACCAGCAATTAGGAAACAAGCCGACAGAAGGGAGAGCTCTGTCAGTAATAAAGCAGACACACCAAAGGGTCTGCTGAGTGCTCAAAGCAACTGGGGACACACAGTCCTTTCCACACTCCATCCCTCCATCCCTAATTCTTCCAGTCATTTGCTGCCTGTTGGTCGTGGCCCCACACACAGCTCTGCACCACGCTGCCCTCACACAAGCCCTTCTGAGAAGGGAGGCTGTGCCTGGGGCTGGTCTGACCCTCATTCCTGGGTGCTGCATCCCTGTTACTGCACTGCTTTGTGCGAAGTCAGGCCTGAGCAGCTGGTTTCCGCACGCAGTGCAGGCACACGCACAGGAAACCCAAGTGCAGGACATGGGTATTTAACAAGGCTCTCGTGCTCTCTCACATATCCCTCCTGCTCAGTGTACTACCACATCTCTAGGACATCACACATTAGGGAATCACAGCCAGCTGTGATATATTTTGTCTACATTAGCCTTTGGCACTCGGTATGTATGCGCACCAGTCTTCTGGCACAGGAGGAACATGGCTATTTATGAGCCTTATTTTGTCAAGGTAGGAGGGAGACCAGACATTCCTCCAATCATCCCAAGACTGAATGGATCCAGTTATGCCAAGATTTAAGTATGTGATATTCCAGTGCAGCCTAAGGGCCAGGAGGAAGCTCAGATTTGTGAAGTGCACTCTGGAAACACTCACTGTTACCACCCATTATACACCTTCATAGCAGCAGATGCCAACAAGACCAGCAGTTGTGGAGCCCCAGAGCACGTGCTCAGCCCCTGACACTCCCACACGCCTCGGCTCACTACGCCGACACTTCCCATGAGGTGGGGTCACAGCCAAGGGGTGTCCGTTTGTCTTCAGCGCATCAGGGCTGATAGTCACCTCAAGGAAACAAAGCGCCACCTTTGAACGAGCATCACTCCAGTGCCCTCCCAGCTGCCTGTGGTTTTGATCTTGAATGGGGAAGCCAAAGATTCGTCTGGAAGAGCTGCCAGTCTACGAGAGGAGAAAACATCTCTAACCTTGAACACAGAGAGACAATAATCCGCCTCCCCCAGCGCCAGGGCAGGGAGGCTTTGATGAGCTCTTTGGCAAGGGCTGGAGGAAGAGGTTGCAGTAGCAAGTTAACTAATTAGGTCACTGCAATGCAAAAGGAAAATAAAGTGGAAATGTTTTCTGTGCAAAGCAGATGCCAGAGAAGGAGCGAACAGCTGCACTACCAGAAAGTGGATGCAGCAAGCTCCACAAGGACTTGGGGAGGGGAATGGGTTTCAAGGTCTTGAGAAAAGCAAATCCCAGACATGAGGCTGTAGCAACAAAGCAAAGCTCAGCAGCTGGGGTCTCCTTGGGAGAAGACAGGAAATCTTTTTCAAAGGAAGGTTTTTTCCCACCCAGATCTTGGCAAGCCGCTGTGAGCACTTAAATTTTGTTTGTCCAAGGTCTCTCTAAGGCCAGCCAGCCCAGAATGGCTTCACCTCATCCCAAACGTGCTTTCTCCTTTGGTGGCAGGTAAGGGCCCAACAGACCCCGTATGTGGCTTGTAGGTGTGCGTGGCTCTCAGGTGTCCCAGTCCATCATCTTGCAGGTTCCCTGGATTCACAGAGCCATGCAAGGGGCACCCATGGCCAGCAGGCCCCCATCAGAAAGCACTCATGGAGCTGTGCTGCTGTTTACCACCGTTGAGCACTGAGCCCTGCAAAGGAGATTTCATAGGTGGTCTTCTACTGCACCACCAAGAGCTTCTCAGCTGTCCACGTTGTAAGGAAGAACGTGAGAGAATAACAACTGCTGGTACTTTGCCCATGGGTTTATTTTCCCAGAAATGACATGGAAGCTTTCCATGGCATCAGGTAGGCTTTTGAGTGGCACTTGAAAGAAATTCCAGCCGCTTGGCTTTGCCCCGCTCTGGGAAGGTCAGAGCTCCACAATAAGCCATATGTTCAATCTTGGCTTCCCCTCACAATGCCAAGACGTGTCTGCAAGGAATAAAGCCAGAGGGAATGTTAACTGATGGCCACTGAAATGGAGCCTCTCCTTGGCTTTCACCCTAATTAACTATCGAGAGGCGGTGCCGGAAGGCCCCTCCATTGCCAATAAAGAATGTGGGGTTGGTTATTAATTAGTGGTCTATTGAGATCCCAGCACCTCTCGCCCACAGCCAAGCTCTACAGATTAATACAAAGGGGATTTAATGGAAACACAGCAGTTTCCCCATTATGGCCTTAAGCAAAATAGAAGTCGTTTTTGAAGGAACCTCATTTACAGTCTTCTCACATGACGGACACTTGGCACCTAACCCTGCAGGTACAGGATTACATTGGAAAGGAACCTGCCTGCAGAATACAGGAATAAGAGGTAGAGCCTCTTAAGTAATTTGGTGACCTATTTATGTTCAACCTCCTCCATGCTAAGAAAACAGCATGAGAAGAAGGATGACAGAGAAAGGCCCTGCACATCGGTGCACAGTTGACAGCGCTCCTGGAGACTCAGACCTGGCAACTTGTACCTCTGCCCAGAAAACAAGGACAGCCCCACTAAAACAGAACATGCGAGCAGAGCATCAAGACGTCCTGTTTGGAGGGGTCAGGAAGGGGTTGAGATTGAGCAGGGCACAGACATCTGGTCAGGGCACTGAATATTTAGGAGGATCTAGTCTGAAACACCTCTAAGAAGCAGCCAGGGCTCCCAAATCCCCTCTGCTGTCTTAGCTCCAAAGGAAAATTCTAGTTTCTCTCACATTTCTCAAGTAACTAACCAACACATTCATGCCAGGTAATCTTCCTGGTATTCCTAGATTCACTGTGGATCCCATGGGATCTCAGCCAGGTAACTTTGCTTCTGTACTTCACTGTATTCTCCCATCCCAGGAAGAAGACGCTCTCCCTTTCAGACAGTACTGGCAGATGGCAAAGGAAATTTTCTCCTGTCGATGGGAATTAGATTTGCTTACTTTGGTCATGTGCGATTCCAGGTCCCTGGCTAACAGACAGTTTTGCTGGGCTGATAACGATGAGGCCAAATACCACAACTCTTTCCTACAGTAGGAAGGGGGAAATTAAAGGTATCTGAGAGCTGGACCAGAGACAGCAAGCAAAACGTCAGGTGGTTCTTTTCACTGCTCATGTAGGGAGCAGTGATGATGGGTGACATCTCAGAACCAAGTTGTCAGGCCCAGAGGAAAGAGGAAGGTCAAAAAGGGCATTAGGAAATCATATCGAGGCAGTCCAAAGTATCTTTAAAAGACACTCAGAAGACAAGAAAAGGAGCAGCTGCCAGAGGTCAAGGGACGATCTCACTGGCCTGGGATGGAGTAAGACTTTTATAAGGGTACTGAGGGTTTGGCACCATATCTGAACACCTGCTCTGCCCACATCCCATACTGTCACCACACACGGATCCAAATCAGAGCCACAGTTGCCACACAGTGCAGACGCACAGAACGTGCATGGTGGTGGGACAAAGTCAGCACTGGGCTGCAGGCACACTGCTGAATGTTGGGGCTGGAGTTGTAGACCCAATCAATAACAGAGCTCTGGATGGCCAAGAGTACAGACACAGAGGTCACCCTGCTGAGAACAAGGTACTCCTAGGTACCAGAGCCTGAGACAGCACAGCATCTCACTGGCAGCAGTGGGACAGGCCAGAACAGCCCTGCACACCAGGAGAAAGGAGCCAGAGCAAGGGCTGACATGATAAAGAGGAAGCCACATGGACTTAAGTTCTCCCTGTGAAGGGAAAAGATGTCCCATACTCAGCCAGGTGCCAGAACCACATAAACAGGTGCCCCAGTCCAGAGTTTTAATTCCTTATCCTAAAATGCAAAGCAGGCCACTTGCAGGTTATCACCTCCTGGTCTTCCTCCACCTCTGGACACTGTTCCTGCAGACTTCAGCCCTCTGTTCCAGCTATGTTTATCCTACACACCAAACACATGGACATTAAGCCTGTTCCTTTCATCCACCAGAAGCCATGCTTTCTCTGCAGCTCTCACCTCCCAAAAACCTCCAAGGGCCAAATCTTCCCTTTTGGACTCCCAGGCCTCGGTGAGCAGGACCACCTGATCCACAAAGTTAACCTGGCAGCCAGGGATGCTGCTGCTCCTCCTGTGCAGCCCACATTACTACAAGCCCCTCACAGATGTTGCTGTACATCCTCTGCCCAAACCTGCAGTTGCTCTGTCTTCCTGACAAGCTCTCTGGCTCATTAACCTTTCATTTTGCTTCCCTTCATCTCCTCTATTCAAGCTGGAGCCTTTCCAGCTCCCTCTCCTGGCTTGATTTTCCTCTCTCTTGTAGTCTTGCTCAAAGACGAGGTCTGCCATGCTTGCTTTTAAATGACTACTGGCAAGTTACAGCATCTTCTCAACACCAACAGCTTCATGCTGGCCTCCTTCCTTGGTGGAATCCATGCTGGGAGCTGCTGTAACCTCTCCCATGAGACTCCTGTGATATTCCCTGTCCAAACAATCTTGTCTTGAAAGGATGGGGATTTTCCTTTCCAACAGACATCATTTTCACTTCTCTTGATAGGCCCTCATTTTTCCACATAAAGCTGTCAGTTCCATGAAAATGTCAGCTTGGTAACCATCAAGAAATAGTTCAAGTGGTATGAATCATTTGGAAAGGGAAAAAAAAAAGAACAGAACAGAGAAATCTATGATTCATCCACACCTTGGATACTGTGTGCCCTCGTGGTCCCTTCATCTCAAAGGGGATATCAGAACTGAAACAGATTCTGAAAAGAGCACAACAGATGGTCAAAGACACAGAGCATAATTAAAAGCACAATTACTGAAGCACAATGAAGTAGGCTTAGTCTCGTTAGTGTGCAAGAGAAAAGGCTTGCGGGGAAAAAGTAGGGGTGTGAAGTCATTATTGGGCTGGTGGGGGATTGGCTCCTCACCCTCTGCTAAAACAAGAGCTCAGGGCCACTGATGACACCAGGAGGAGGTAAGAACAGCCTCATGCAGCCCTCCCTCTCTGAGACCAGGGAGGCCATCCTCTCTCTCTCTCTTGAAGCTGGTACAGGGTCTTTGTTTCAGGTGTCTCAGGAGCAGAGGACCAACCAAATTCATCTCCACAGCTCCCATTACTCTCAGTCAAATATCCATCTCTTTTCTCATTCACGTTAGGAAAAAAGCCCATCTCAATGTTCTCAGAAGTTAATTATACTCATCCTGAAGGCCTTTCCTTGCCTCTCCCCATCTGTCATCTTTCATTCATTATGAAGGAATCAGCCCCCATCTTCTACCAGCTCACAGCACCAGTCCACCCACCAGATTTTCAAGCAAGCACTGTTGTGCTCTTCTTTATTCATGCTTCTAGAAAGGAAAAACACCCACAAAGCTCCTTACTTGTCTTCAAAATCTTCTTCCACTCTGATTCCTACAGCAAGTTTGACAGTGCAGCACCAAGACCACAGTCAGTACCATTTCACTGGTCCTCTGTTCACTGCCACCAGTCCCGCACTTCTGTACGGGGCAATCCAGGACAAGCCTCCTCCTTTCACCTTGTACAGTTCCAGACTGCAAAGCTTCATTTCACAGCTCTCCTCCTCTACCACTGGAACTCCCCCAGCTGCAGCATTGGTTCAGCATCTTCCTCTTCTGCTCCATTTTCCCCTCCCAAGGACCATGGGAGGGACATTCAGACCCCTTGCTACACAGGTCCCATTCGCTTCCTGGACTGGTTGAACTGGAGCAAAAAAAGTCCAGAGATTTTGCCCCAGTGCTCCAGAACACTTCAGCAAGCAGCAGCCTTCAGTCCTGCAGAGGTGATGCACAGGATTCAGTCTCCATCCTCAGCCAAGGAGATCCTACCCTAAAATCCATTTCAGAAGACGATTCGATGTCTACTCACCAATCCAAACACAGGCAAACGCACCACCAAAGCAACTCCACTGCCCACTCAGGGTCACCACTTTCTAAGTCTCCTTCCCTTCACTGTCCTGCTCCAGGCTCTACAACTACAACAGAAGTCCCCAGTTGACTCCCATAGTCTTGTCTTCCTTTCGCCAGCTGGGCCAGGGGATCCGACAGTCTAGGCTGGTCCCAGGCCCTCTGTGCCAGTAACAAAAGAGCCACCCTGGGTACACACTGGGATGGGAGCGAGCATTCTCCTTTCTGCACTTGGAAACGTCCAAGGAAGAAACTTGAGGAGCTTTAAGAGCACAGAGGAAGTTTGGCAGGTGTTAAGTTAGCAAGAAACCTGCTTTGCCAGCAGAAGCTACCCTAGCACAGAAAAGGGCAAAGAATTTGGACAAGATTTCACACTTAGTTACTGAGCACCCAGCCCCAGGAAAACCCCAATTATCCTGGACAGGAGCCCAGAGAGGTGGAGGAATCCCTGGCCTTGAAGATATACAAAACCTGACTGGATGAGGTCCAGACCAACTGGACCTCACTTTGAAGCTGGCTGTGTTTTGAACAGGGACGCAGACAGACAACTCCCTGAGGCTCCTTTCACCCAACGTTATCCTCCGATTGTAGGATTATGCATCCCTGAAACAGCAGGCAGCATCTCACTCACAGAGTTAACAGTAGGGCTCTTCTGACCAGGCACGGAGCGCACCATGGAGCTCAGCTCTCCTCCTCAGCTCGCTGGCATGAAATACCCACACAACAGAAGGATCTGGCTCAGTTCCCAAGCTGGTTGCCCTTTAGATACAGGAGAATGGCTCCCATGTTGACAGCATTCCCACAGTCTTGCATATGAGCCAGAAGGAGAGGGTGCCCCTGGAAAAATAATCTGAAGGGAAACTGAAGTGCTGGAGTGA
Organism: Mesitornis unicolor; assembly: GCF_000695765.1. Classification (NCBI taxonomy): domain Eukaryota; kingdom Metazoa; phylum Chordata; class Aves; order Mesitornithiformes; family Mesitornithidae; genus Mesitornis; species Mesitornis unicolor. Next base: position 1,936 of record NW_010186352.1, on the reverse strand, counting down.
AATGTTGATTTGTTTGCATTTGAATTTTAGTAAAAAATGCACTTAAATCGATTTTTGGCTCTAAAAAAACACTTTGAAAGGTTTGAAAGCAGTTCATAAGCACTTTACTAAAGCAGAGCTCTTGGCAGTTGTGTGATATCTGCAGGAGAAACACCAGTTCCCATTGACAGACACGGAGAGGATGAGAAATATCCCTCCTTTACACACAGAGATTGGCATCCTGTAAAATGGGATGTTACATCCTCATCTGGAGATCACCATGGAAAACAAGGGGTTTAGAAAGACATTTTATAACCTGGAAAATCAGAGTAAGTAAACGTGTAGCATCTCAGATGTTTTGCTGAAGAGATCAAGTGTTACAGGCTTTTGACGGGTTTCCAATTAATTCCAGTACACATCCCAATCTGGCTTTAACTCCTGCTGTGCTCTCAGTTCCAAGCAGATCGTTATGAAGACCTTCTACCAAATGGCCAAACGTAGTAACTGACTGGCCTCATATTGGCCAAGACTTTCTTTGGCCCTTTCTCCCTTGCTCCAAAGCTTGACTCTCCCTAACAGTGCAGCACAAGGAAAGAGAGGACTAAGCTGCAAGGGTATGTGTTGAAGAATGTTGGTTGCAAATGTTTTCAGGAGCCTTCTCTGAACTGAGATCGGTGGAATTTGCTCAGACATTTCTGCTCAGCACCCTCAGCAGTGTGGAGGAGGACAGTTCTGCTAACAGGAAATTCAGCCCTAAAGTCCTTGTTCAGGGTTATGTATTTCAGGACTGGTATGAAACTAGGGAGGAGCAGCCAGAGCCACAAGGGAAAACATCAGAGAGTTCCCTTGGAATAATCCCTTCCATGGAGAGGGCTCTGAGAAGCTGTAGGCTCTTCCAGATTATACCTTCCAAATCCCCGGGATCAGTCAGAAAGGGGCCGAGTTATAATTTCCGCAGCCTGACTCTGGAAACTACATCCATTATCATTTGCACAGAGATGGGTTCAGCACTGGATATGCCCTTGTTTTCCATATAGGTAATAAATAGGTGCACTTGCAGGGCAGAGAATCCCCCGCTGCACTGCTCAGCGGCTGGCTAGTACCCGTTTAAATAATCAGTGAATCCTCGGATGACACTGCCTGCCTTCTGTGGTCCTGAAAGCAGCCCGCTAGAAGTGCTTATGCACTGTTAGACCCCGCGTGATGATTATAGATGATAAACATAATTATTTTGGGTTCTGATTGCCTCTGCTGTCTTCATTCTGCTCCTGATGTGTAGAACAATCTCAGTGTTATCAGCTCTATGGGCAGAAACAGTGTGAAGATACAGAATTCCTCCTGAAGGAAGGGCCAAACCTTCAGGGAAATGCAACAACCAATGCACAGAGCTGCAGCTGTGGCAGACTCCTGCCTCTTGAAAGACGAAATCTTTAAGATGCACCTGAACACTCTGCAAAGCGAAGGTCAGAGAGTGATGGGAAGTGAGTTTCATTATCCCGCTGTTAAACTGACAGACAGGAAAGCATTAGTGACCAACCAGTGTGACTGACTGCTGCTCAAAGCGGTGCTGTCACGCAGATATCGCAGAACTCAAGATTCCAGGAAGCTGAATAAAACTGAGTATCCTAAAGCAGCAAAATGGCCCATTAGAGCTGTCAGTACCATGTGTGGAGCTGTGGGATGGGGGAACCCTTTACCACTGTCGTGGTTTAGTCCCAGTGCCTAACTGAGCACCACGATGCCCCAAAAAGGGCCAGTCAAAATAAGGACTGGGAGGGCTTCTCACCACTTAAACAGGTCACAGGCAAAAGACAGACTCATCATAAGGAATAAAAACAAAACCATTTTAGTTTGTTACCAACATCAGAGTAGAACAATGGGAGATACAACCAGATCTTCAAGTCAAAACACCTTCCCTCCACCCCACCCTTTTTCCTGGGCTCAGCTTTTGTTCCCG